>NC_042983.1:37995456-38022956 GCF_901001165.1 Salmo trutta | reverse complement strand
CGCTACTTTCAGAACTACTGGCTAAAAAGTATACAAATGTACCGGAACATCTCTTTAATACATTACATTATGTACAGGGTATATTAGCCTCAACTTCTGTTATGTGCTTGGAATGTGATGTCATCACGGGTTGTCATGATGTTTCAATAAAGCCTTCCTTTCCCCCTTTCCCTGTCTCCCTTTCTATCTTCTTCTTCTCTCTGACAATAGTTCTCCCATTATAGATGGCCAGGTCAGGCACAGTCACACTCACACTCATCCACTCTCTGACTGCTGACTTTTTCACCTTTGACCTTTCGACTCCTCACTCTGCACTGTCCCATTGTGGACCTACAGTGAGCTCCAAAAGTATTGGGACAGTGACACATTTTTGTTATTTTGGCTCTGTACTCCAGCACTTTGGATTTGAAATTATACAATGACTATGAGGGTAAAGTGTAGACTTACAGCTTTAATTTTAATGTATTGTCATCCATATCGGGTAAACAGTTTAGAAATTACAGAACTTTTTGTATATAGTCCCCCCATTTTAGGGGACCAAAAGTATTGGGACAAAATTCACCAATATGTGTATTAAAGTAATAAAAAGATTAGTATTTGGTCCCATATTCATAGAACCAATGATTACATCAAGCTGGTGACTTCTACACATTTGTTGAATGCATTTGCTGTTTGTTATGGTTGTTTCAGATAATTTTGTCCCCAATAGAAATGAATGGTAAATAATGTATTTTGCCATTTTGGAGTCACTTTTATTGTAAATAAGAATATAATATGTTTCTAAACACTTCTACATTAATGTGGATGCTACCATGATTACGGATAATCCTGAATGAAATATGAATAATGATAAGTGAGAAAGTTACAGACGCACAAATATCATAACCCCCCCCACCCCCCCAAAATGCTTACCGCTCACCATTACAATAACAAAGGTGGTTAGCATTTTTGGGTATGTACAGTACCAGTCAAAAGTTTGGACACACCTACTCATTCCAGGGTTTTTCTTTATTTTACTATTTATTTTACTATTACCATCGTGTGCTAATTGATATTTGTCCCCCCACACAAACGCGATCACGACACGCAGGTTTAAATATCAAAACAAACTCTGTACCAATTATATTAGTTTGGGGACAGGTCGAAAAGCCTTAAACATTTATTGCCTACCAGACAAGCTAAACTACTTCATTGCTCGCTTCGAGGCAAATGGCACTGAAACATGCATGAGAGCACCAGCTGTTCCGCAGCCGATGTGAGTAAGACCTTTAAACAGGTCAACATTCACAAGGCCGCAGGGCCAGATGGATTAGCAGGACGTGTACTGCGAGCATGCGCTGACGAACTGGCAAGTGTCTTCGCTGACATTTTCAACCTCTCCCTGTCCGAGTCTGTAATACCAACATGTTTTAAGCAGACCACCATAGTCCCCTCAATACCATAATGCCATAACACCATAACACCATAATGCCCTCAAAGCTCATCAATAAGCTAAGGACCCTGGGACTAAACACCTCCCTCTGCAACTGTATCCTGGATATCCTGACGGGCCACCCCCAGGTGGTAAGGGTAGGTAACAACACATCCACCATGCTGATCCTCAACACAGGGGCCCCTCAGGGGTGCGTGCTCAGTCCCCTCCTGTACTCCTTGTTCACTCACGACTGCACGGCCAGGCACGACTCCAACACCACCATAAAGTTTGCCGATGACACAACAGTGGTAGGGCTGATCACCGACAACGACGAGACAGCATATAGGGAGGAGGTCAGGGACCTGGCCCTGTGTTGCCAGGACAACAACCTCTCCCTCAACGTGATCAAGACAAAGGAGATGATTGTGGACTACAGGAAAAAGAGGACCGAGCAAACCCCCATTCTCATCGATGGGGCTGTAGTGGAGCAGGTTGAGAGCTTCTAGTTCCTTGGTGTCCACATCACCAACAAACTAACATGGTCCAAGCACACCAAGACATTCGTGAAGAGGGCACAACAAAACCTATTCCCCCTCAGGAGACTGAAAAGATTTGGCATGGGTCCTCAGATCCACAAAAGATTCTACAGCTGCACCATCAAGAGCATACCGACCGCAAGGCACTACAGAGGGTAGTGCAAACAGCCCAGTACATCACTGGGGCCAAGCTCCCTGCCATCCAGGACCTCTATACCAGGCGGTGTCAGAGGAAGGCCCTAAAAATTGTCAAAGACTCCAGCCACCCTAGTCATAGACTTTTTTCTCTGCTACCGCACGGCAAGTGGTACCGGAGCACCAAGTCTAAGGCCAAGAGGCTTCTAAACAGCTTCTACCCCCAATAAATAAAACTCCTAAACATCTAATCAAATGGCTACCCAGACTATTTGCATTGTCCCCCCCCCCCCCCCTCTTTTGCACCGTGCTACTCTCTGTTGTTGTGTGGGACACAGCCAGTGTCAATAAAACCCAAAACACAGCTAAATGAAGTTAACTTTTATGGGCTAGGTACCTGCGGGACACAGCCAGTGAAATATCAGGGTGGAAAATTCAAAAAACAACAAAATGTCATAATTCAACTTTCTCAAACATACAACTATTTTACACCATTTTAAAGAAACTTCTCGTTAATCTAACCACATTGTCCGATTTCAAAAAGTCTTTACAGCTGAAGCAAGCAAGGACATGTGTCAATAAAACCCAAAACACAGCTAAATGAAGCACTAACCTTTGACGATCTTCATCAGATGACACTCCTAGGACATTATGTTACACAATACATGTATGTTTTGTTTGATAAATTTCATATTTATATCTAAAAACAGCATTTTACATTGGCGCGTGATGTTCAGAAAATGTATTCCCACCAAAACTATCGGTGAATGACCACATCAATTTACAAAAATACTCATCATAAACGTTGACAAAATATATAACAATTATTTAAAGAATTATAGATAGACTACTCCTGGATGCAACCGCTGTGTCAGATTTTAAAATAGCTTTACGGAGAAAGCACATCTTTCAATATTCTGAGTACATAGCTCAGCCATTACGGCGAGCTATACAGACACCCGCCAAGTTCAGGGCAACCTAAACTCAGAATTTGTATTAGAAATATTCTCTTACCTTTGCTGATCTTCATCAGAATGCACTCCCAGGACTGCTACTTCCACAAGAAATGTTGTTTTTGTTCCAAATAATCCAACATGTTCCATTACCGTACTTAGAAGCATGTCAAACGCTGTTTAAAATCAATCTTTATGGTATTTTTAACGTAAAATTGCGATAATATTCAAACCGGACAATAGCATATTCATTCAAGGAGAAAAAGAAGGAACGGCGCGCTCGTGTAACTGCGCATATTCAATCCATTTGTTGCCAGGCAGTCCACTCAGAAACTGAGCTCCTATTATCTGCCCAGTGACAGGAGAATGCTCAAACCACTTTCTGAAGGCTTTAGACAGCCAATGGAAGCCTTAGGAAGTGCAACGTAACCCCACGGATACTGTAGTTTTGAAAGGGACTAGAAAGAAGAACTACAATTCTCAGATCCTCCACTTCCTGGTTGACTTTTTCTCAGGTTTTTGCCTGCCATATGAGTTCTGTTATACTCACAGACACCATTCAAACAGTTTTAGAAACTTCAGAGTGTTTTCTATCCAAATCTACTAATAATATGCATATTCCAGAGTAGTAACCTGTTTAAATTGGGTACGTTTTTCATTCGGGCGTGAAAATACTGCCGCCTTGCCCAGACAGGTTAATTACTTGTTCATTTTATTTCTTATTCTTATCTGTATTCATTTTTAATTTGACATTTTTAACCACATTGTTGCTTAGGGGCTCATAAGTAAGCATTTCACTGTAAGGTCTACACCTATTGTATTCGGCACATGTGACTAATACAATTTGATTTGAATTTAGCTGGCTAGCTTGCAGTTGCTAGCTTATTTGTCCTATTTAGCTAGCTTGCTGTTGCTAGCTTGCTCTTGCTAGCTAATTTGTCCTGGGATATAAACATTAAGCTGCTATTTTACCTAAAATGCACCTGGACCTCTACTCCAACAATTAATCTACACATAAAACGGTCAACAGAATCGTTTCTAGTCATCTGTCTTCCTTACAGGCCTTTTTTTCTTTGGACGTTATATGGCGATTGGCATCTAACTTTCATTCATCTTTCAATCACCCACGTGGGTATAACCAATGAGGAGATGGCACATGGATATCTGCTTCTATAAACCAATGAGGAGATGGGAGAGGCAGGATTTGCCCCGCATTCAGCGTCACAAATAGAACTGACTTCTATTTTAGCGCTTGGCAACGCAGATGCTCGTTCGTGCTCGCGAGCAGTGTGGGTGCAATAATTGATTAACATGTATGTTTAAATTTATTATGCAACGCGAGCGATGTGGTCAGCACATGTTCTACCGCTGCACCTGTAACGGCTCTCATATCGCTCATCGACAAAGGACACAGTGCTGTTCTCTTTCACAGTTTATTCTGCAGACATACACACAACACTATCTGAGTGACATGAAATAAAAATAAATGTACACTTCACGAGGTGACTAACCTCATTAGCAAGGAAAGTACAGGACAGACGCTAGCTAGCCTTTAGCGTACAGCAATGTGCTAACTTTGTAAATGTCCATAAAATTGTAAATACAGGACACAACTCTGTAACACTATCACATAACATGTCAACATCGATAGTGATTATAAAACAATATTGTTTTCAGCCTAACATACATCAGATATCTTTTTAAAAGGGAAAACACTGGGTGCAGCATGGAGCACGATACATACCTCCATCATAGTTTAACAACTCTTTGGCTGGATGCTGCGTGATCATGTTCACAGAGATGCAGTTGCACAAATAATACAGCAGGTGGCGCCACAACTGTTATGGTTACCCAGACTACATGCATTTACCCTTTTTTAACTCTCCGGCACTGACTCTATGCACACACACTGGACTCACACACTTACACTGACACCCCAACACACACATAGACATACACACACACAGCATACGTCAACAGACACACACAACATGCACACACGTATACTAATGCCACACACACACACTTTCTCACACATACGCTGCTGTTAAAGCTCAGTCTATCATATATCCTGTTGCCTAGTCACTTTACCCCTACCTACAGTACATGATTCCATATGTGTTATTTCATAGTGTTGATGTCTGCATTATTATTCTACAATGTAGAAAATAGTAAAAATAAAGAAAACCTTTGAATGAGTGGGTGTGTCCAATCTTTTGACTGGTACTGTATGTATATTTTTGTATCTTTATTTTTAACTCTGCGTTGTTGGAAAAGGACCCACAAGTAAGCATTTCACTGTTAGTCTACACCTGTTATTTACAAAACATGTGACAAATAAAATTGTATTTGATGATTTTATATATACATATGCAATGGTGAAGCACAAATGTTATGATCAGGGTATGTGGCTCTATCATGTTCCACAACTTTTTCATTCCTCTAGCAGTTCCCTTATGACACCACTAGTGAGCGATGGTGACCTAGGAGAGATTCATTCCTCTAGCAGTTCCCTTATGACACCACTAGTGAGCGATGGTGACCTAGGAGAGATTCATTCCTCTAGCAGTTCCCTTATGACACCACTAGTGAGCGATGGTGACCTAGGAGAGATTCATTCCTCTAGCAGTTCCCTTATGACACCACTAGTGGGCGATGGTGACCTAGGAGAGATTCATTCCTCTAGCAGTTCCCTTATGACACCACTAGTGAGCGATGGTGACCTAGGAGAGATTCATTCCTCTAGCAGTTTCCTTATGACACCACTAGTGAGCGATGGTGACTTAGGAGAGATTCATTCCTCTAGCAGTTCCCTTATGACACCACTAGTGGGCGATGGTGACCTAGGAGAGATTCATTCCTCTAGCAGTTCCCTTATGACACCACTAGTGAGCGATGGTGACCTAGGAGAGATTCATTCCTCTAGCAGTTCCCTTATGACACCACTAGTGAGCGATGGTGACTTAGGAGAGATTCATTCCTCTAGCAGTTCCCTTATGACACCACTAGTGGGCGATGGTGACCTAGGAGAGATTCATTCCTCTAGCAGTTCCCTTATGACACCACTAGTGGGCGATGGTGACCTAGGAGAGATTCATTCCTCTAGCAGTTCCCTTATGACACCACTAGTGGGCGATGGTGACCTAGGAGAGATTCAAGCCATTGGGTTGGATTGGGAAGCTAGTGATGTCCATCACAATGACTACTCCTCTACTACAGACCAAAAACATACGTCTCCTCTCTCACCTATGCGCAGGTACAAAAAAGCTAAACAAATTATTATGAAATTGATCATAAAAAGCCCTCAGTCAGCAAGCACCATTCAGTATTTTCCTCCCATTGGAAGGTTGACCAGGTGAGGTCAGAACAGCAGAAACATGTGATTGGTTTAGCCTTGGTCCAGGGCTTTAGTGAGACTTTCTCAATGAACATTGATGCAGGGCGTTAGTAAGGCCTTGGACCACAGCTCTAGAAAACACTGGGGTTAAAGTATCAACCCCCTGTAACAAAATGACAGTTTAGAACTGTTATCCACCCCCGGTTAACACTGCAGAGACATTTACATTTTACATTTACGTCATTTAGTAGACGCTCTTATCCAGAGCGACTTACAAATTGACATAGTGCGTCTCAGATTAGTAGTGAGTGCTGATCTAGGATCAGTTTGGCTTTCTGGATAATAATGAAGGACCTCAGCCTCCGGAGCCACTGCCTGGTCAAGTCGCTACCATCTAGAAGGAAAAGACCGTACAGGTCATCAAAGCTGGAACAGAGAGACTGATAAGCAGCTTCTATCTCCAGGCCATCAGACTGTTAAACAGTCACCACTATCCTGCCTCCGCCCAGTACCCTGTCACTGTTACTAGCCTCCATCAGTACCCTGCCCAGTACCCTGTCACTGTTACTAGTCTCCACCCAGTACCCTGCCCTGAACCTTAGTCACTGTTACTAGCCTCCCCCAGTACCCTGCCCTGAACCTTAGTCACTGTTACTAGCCTCCACCAGTACCCTGCCCTGAACCTTAGTCACTGTTACTAGCCTCCCCCAGTACCCTGCCCAGTACCCTGTCACTGTTACTAGCCTCCCCCCAGTACCCTGCCCTGAACCTTAGTCACTGTTACTAGCCTCCCCCCAGTACCCTGCCCTGAACTTTAGTCACTGTTACTAGCCTCCACCAGTACCCTGCCCTGAACCTTAGTCACTGTTACTAGCCTCCATCAGTACCCTGCCCTGAACCTTAGTGACTGTTACAAGCCTCCATCAGTACCCTGCCCTGTACCTTAGAGACTGTTACTAGCCTCCCGGAGTACCCTGCCCTGAACCTTAGTGACTGTTACTAGCCTCCATCAGTACCCTGCCCAGTACCCTGTCACTGTTACTAGCCTCTCCCAGTACCCTGCCCTGAACCTTAGTCACTGTTACTAGCCTCCCCCCAGTACCCTGCCCTGAACCTTAGTCACTGTTACTAGCCTCCCCCAGTACCCTGCCCTGAACCTTAGAGACTGTTACTAGCCTCCCCCAGTACCCTGCCCTGAACCTTAGTGATTGTTACTAGCCTCCTCCAGTACCCTGCCCTGAACCTTAGTCACTGTTACTAGCCTCCCCCAGTACCCTGCCCTGAACCTTAGTCACTGTTACTAGCCTCCATCAGTACCCTGCCCAGTACCCTGTCACTGTTACTAGCCTCCACCCAGTACCCTGAACCTTAGTCACTGTTACTAGCCTCCACCAGTACCCTGCCCTGAACCTTAGTCACTGTTACTAGCCTCCATCAGTACCCTGCCCTGAACCTTAGTGACTGTTACTAGCCTCCACCAGTACCCTGCCCTGAACCTTAGTGACTGTTACTAGCCTCCACCAGTACCCTGCCCTGAACCTTAGTGACTGTTACTAGCCTCCACCAGTACCCTGCCCTGAACCTTAGTCACTGTTACTAGCCTCCATCAGTACCCTGCCCTGAACCTTAGTGACTGTTACTAGCCTCCACCAGTACCCTGCCCTGAACCTTAGTGACTGTTACTAGCCTCCACCAGTACCCTGCCCTGAACCTTAGTGACTGTTACTAGCCTCCACCAGTACCCTGCCCTGAACCTTAGTCACTGTTACTAGCCTCCATCAGTACCCTGCCCTGTACCTTAGTGACTGTTACTAGCCTCCATCAGTACCCTGCCCTGAACCTTAGTGACTGTTACTAGCCTCCATCAGTACCCTGCCATGAACCTTAGTCACTGTTACTAGCCTCCATCAGTACCCTGCCCTGAACCTTAGTGACTGTTACATGCCTCGCTCAGTACCCTGCCCTGAACCTTAGTGACTGTTTCTAGCCGGCTACCACCCGGTACTCTACTCTGCACCTTAGAGACTGCTGCCCTATGTACATAGTCATTGAACACTGGTCACTTTAATAATGTTTACGTACTATTTTACCCACTTCATATGTGTATACTGTATTCTAGTCATGGCTTATCCCACATAACTACTGCTGTACACACCTTTTCTATTCATATACTGTCCATACTGTCTATACACACCATTTACAAAACATTAGGAACACCGTCCTAATATTGAGTTGCACCCCCTTTTGCCTCAATTCGTCAGGGCATGGACTCTACAACGTGTCATAAGAGATCCACAGGGATGCTGGCCCATATTGACTCCAATTCTTCCCACAGTTGTGTCAAGTTGGCTGGATGTCGTGAAAAACCCGGCAGCGTTACAGTTCTTGACACTCAGCTGGCATGCCTGGCACCTACTACCATACCCCGTTCAAAGGCACTTTAATCTTTTGTCTTCAAATCAAAAAAAAAAATTATGGTCGCATATACATACAGGAAAGTATACCCCTTTACTTTTCCCACATTTTGTTACGTTACAGCCATATATTCAAATGGATTAAATACATGTTTTTCCTCATCAATCTACACACAATACCCCATAATGACAAAGCAAAAACAGGTTTTTAGAAATGTTTGCAAATGTATAAAAAATGATACAGTAGGAAAGAAACCCTTCATTGACAGTATGCTTATCCATCCATCCTCTTATCTCTGTGTCCTTCCCAGCTCCTCTCCAGTACAGCCACTGACACATCTTTCTCCTGTGTCTGCAGTACAGCCACTACTCTTCCCAAAGCCAGTGAGGTACGGGAATCATACCAATCTACTCTATCCCAATGTCCTTATCAGTGTAAAGTCTGCTGCCCCCTTTCCTCTGTTCTATGGGTGCAGGCGAGAGCTCCTGTTGAACCCACTGGAGTTCCTCCCTCGAGGGGGTCCCTGCCCACCGGCCCTCACCCATAGTGCACCGACTCTGGCTATACGGTCCCATTCTACTGTTATTGGTTTACAGGCCAGGTAAAGCTGAGTGTGCGCGTGTGCGTGTGTGTGTGTGTGTGCATGGGAGCAAGCGTGCAAAGGTTGCTAACCTGAGGTTTAGTGATCATAGTAGATGCATTCTATTTAGGATGTATTCTTGATTGATTTTAGTAATTGTAAATGTGGATCTGCGTTCATAACTGAATTCATCAGTCCTAGCTATTCCCTTCACCCCGTCGATCCTACCTTCTTATGCCCTCCTCCTGTCCCCCTGTCTTCCTGTCTTCCTGACTTACTGTCCTCTCCTGTCCTGTCCTACCTTCTTATGCCCTCCTCCTGTCCCCCTGTCTTCCTGTCTTCCTGACTTACTGTCCTCTCCTGTCCTGTCCTACCTTCTTATGCCCTCCTCCTGTCCCCCTGTCTTCCTGTCTTCCTGACTTACTGTCCTCTCCTGTCCTGTCCTACCTTATTATGTCTTCCTGTCCTCTCCTTTTCTGTCCTGTCCTCTCCTGTCCTGTCTTATCTTATTATGTCTTCCTGTCCTCTTCTCTCCTCTTGTATCCTGTCCTCTCCTCTTCTGTCCTCCCCTCTCCTCTTTTGTCCTCTCCTCTTCTGTCCTGTCCTGTCCTGCCCTCTCTTCTCCTGTCCTCTCCTCTCCTGTCTTACCTTATTATGTCTTCCTGTCCTGTCCTCTCCTGTCCTCTCCTCTCCTGTCAACCCCTTGTGTTTCTATGACTACCTCGTTAAAAGAACCCCGCACAGGTCACCTGATGGGACGGTCTCTCAGTCCCTATTGGATGCCTTGCTCATTACACCTATCACCACCCTTCCGCCCCTCCGCCTGAGGAAGAAGAAGCGTCGGAGTGTTAGTGCCTTACACCTGCCCAACAACAAGAGGTAGAGGGTGACATCATCGTGTGATGTAATGTATGGCGATCACTCACTCTGCCCTGTAGACTGAAGACCTGTTGACATGAACCATTAACGATGACTGATTACTTATGTCACAATTTCCCCATGACGGCATGTTATAGCGTGGGTCACAAACTAACAACCGTATCTAACAAAACAAACAAATACATACCGGAAGGCAGCTAGAGACAACGCTGTTCTTTCCCTCGATTCCATATCGACCTTGTTAGATCAGAAGAGAACGAATAGATATTAGCAATATGGTGGAAATTCCATCCAGCCTTTAAGAAGAGGTCTAGTCAAGGTCAAATTAAAGATAAAATCAAGCACCATATGACCCCTTTTGAAAACCTTTCAGACCTACAGGAGCGCCTACAGATGAGGGGCTAAGGGTTCATTTGGAATTGATTGAGTCTTCGCCTATTCCCAAACGGCACCCTATTCCCTATTTAGTATACTATTTAAAGTGTACTAAGTAGTGCACCCTTGCATAGTGCACTACTTTAAATAGTGTACTAAATAGGGAATAAGGTGCCATTTCTACTTTAAATAGTGTACTAAATAGGGAATAGGGTGCCATTTGGGAATAGCCTACTTAGTGTCAACAAAGAGCTGTCTATGGGAGTTGAACTTTAAAGCCACTGCCTCTGAAATGTAGCTAGCTAGCTGCTTGACAACAGCTGAGTTCCCTCAGCACGCTGCAAATGGCAACAGCCATGTTGTGTCTCCGAGAGGACCTTGCAGACAAGCTATGATCCCGCTGAAACAATTTGGCATGAGACACATTTTCACTGAGTTCAAACATGACAGTAGGCATACAGAAGTGTTTAGAACAAGTGTGGCAGTATTAGATCTGACATTTGTCCAGGAAATAGCCACACTCATACATGTCCATCTGTAGGTATATTGCCATATATGTTATGTGTGCATGTAGCAGGAGGACATCTGACAGCTTTGTTATTAGAATTCTTTTTTTTTTACCAGGTAAGTTGACTGAGAACACGTTCTCATTTACAGCAACAACCTGGGGAATAGTTACAGGGGAGAGGAGATGAAGGAGCCAATTGTAAACTGGGGATGATTAGGTGGCCGTGATGGTATGAGGGCCAGACTGGGAATTTAGCCAGGATACCGGGGTTACACCCCTACTCTTACAATAAGTGCCATGGGATATTTAACGACCTCAGAGAGTCAGGACACCCGTTTAACATCCCATCTGAAAGACAGCACCCTACACAGGGCAATGTCCCCAATTACTGCCCTGGGGCATTGGGATATTTAGACCAGAGGAAAGAGTGCCTCCTACTGGCCCTCCAACACCACTTCCAGCAGCATTTGGTCTCCCATCTAGGGACTGACCAGGACCAACCCTGGTTAGCTTCAGAAGCAAGCCAGCAGTGGTATGCAGGGTGGTATGCTGCTGGCTTATTGAATGACAGTCCTGTGTAGTTGGCATGTGTTTATGAGATACATTGGTCACCTCTTGTTGGTAACTACTTAGATATTTGAAAATGTGTTGCTCAGATAATAACAATATCCTAACCCACTGTAGGTAACCATGGTGAATAACCATCATTTAACCCAATAGGTACCCATGGTGAATAACCATCATTTAACCCACTGTAGGTAACCATGGTGAATAACCATCATTTAACCCACTGTAGGTAACCGTAGTGAATAACCGTCATTTAACCCAATAGGTAACCATGGTGAATAACCATCATTTAAACCAATAGGTAACCATGGTGAATAACCATCATTTAACCCACTGTAGGTAACCATGGTGAATAACCATCATTTAACCCACTGTAGGTAACCATGGTGAATAACCATCATTTAACCCAATAGGTAACCATGGTGAATAACCATCATTTAACCCACTGTGGTGGGTCATCACTGTTTCACCCCTCATCTTCCTTTTAATTCCTGTTTCTCTCTTTCATTCCTCATCCTCCCTTCTTTCTCTGTCCAAGAGTCTCCTGGCACCAATCAGTCACTGATCTGGGTGACCCCAACCTCTCCTCTCCTGTCAATGCTGTCTATATCTTTAGGTAAACATGGAATTGAATTGTGTATGAATATAACAAAGTTAGTGTATGTACGCGCTAGTATGCGTGTGTTACAGTATTTTCTCTGTAAATCCTCTCCTTAGTGTATCTACACAGAAGTGCACATCAGACATCATTTGAACAATGAGGGGGACATTGTGTGGTTCAGGCCGAGGATGCAAAAAGGTCCAAGCACTACAGTACGTCCGGGGTCAAGCTTTCCCCTTAGGTACTGATCTAGAATCCGAGATGATTGTGGACTACAGGAAACGGAGGACTGAGCACGCCCCCATTTTCATCGAAGGGGCTGTAGTGGAGCAGGTTGAGAGCTTCAAGTTCCTTGGTGTCCACATCACCAATAAACTATCATGGTCCAAACACACCAAGACAGTCGTGAAGAGGGCACAACAAAGCCTGTTCCCCCTCAGGAGACTGAAAAAATTTGGCATGGGTCCTCAGATCCTCAAAAAGTTCTACAGCTGCACCACTGACAGCATCCCGACTGGTTGCATCACTGCCTGGTATGGCAACTGCTCGGCCTCCGACCGCAAGGCACTACAGAGGGTAGTGTGTACGGCCCAGTACATCACTGGGGCCAAGCTTCTTGCCATCCAGGACCTCTTTACCAGGCGGTGTCAGAGGAAGGCCCTAAAAATTGTCAAATACTCCAGCCACCCTAGTCATAGACTGTTCTCCCTACCACACGGCAAGCAGTACCGGAGCACCAAGTCTAGGTCCAAAAGACTTCTTAGCTTCTACTCCCCAAGCCATAAGACTCCTGATCAGCTCATCAAATGGCCACCCAGACTATTTGCGTTGCCCCCCCGCCCTCTTTTAAGCTTCTGCTACTCTCTGTTTATTATCTATTTATAGTCCCTTTACCTCTACCTACATGTACATATTACCTCAATTACCTCAACTAACCGGTGCCCCCGCACATTGACTCTGTACCGGTACCCCCCTGTATATAGTCTCCACATTGACTCTGTACCGGTACCCCCTGTATATAGTCTCCACATTGACTCTGTTCCGGTACCCTCTGTATATAGCCTCCACATTCACTCTGTACCGGTACCCTCTGTATATATCCTCCACATTCACTCTGTACCGGTACCCCCTGTATATAGCCTCGCTACTGTTATTTTACTGCTGCTCTTTAATTATTTGCTACTGTCATTTTTATTTTTTTACTTAACACTTATTTTTTTCTTAAAACTGAATTGTTGGTTAAGTGCTTGTAAGTCAGCGTTTCACTGTAAGGTCTACTACACCTGTTGTATTCGGCGCATGTGACAAATAACATTTGATTTGATTTGATTTGATTTTGATCTTCCCTTCCCCCAATCCT
The DNA here is from genome assembly GCF_901001165.1 of Salmo trutta. Taxonomy (NCBI): domain Eukaryota; kingdom Metazoa; phylum Chordata; class Actinopteri; order Salmoniformes; family Salmonidae; genus Salmo; species Salmo trutta. The sequence goes on along the minus strand of NC_042983.1, from coordinate 38,009,296 downwards.
AACCTTAACCAGTAGTGGGGGAAATGCTGAACTGACCCAAGATCAGCATCTAGGGGAAACTTCACACTACACATTACAGTTCAGCTGTACAGGGATCATTCCATGGTGGAGCTGGCTTCAGCGTTTCAATGAAGTGTGTCAATACAGAGCCAGGGCAGCTGGTAACATACAGTAGCAGCTCCTTTGGTGTGATGCCAGCTCCATACACAAGTGCTGAGTCGCCATGGACAACCGACCTCCTCATCTCCGTAACCAAGGCGGCCGTTGTTGCCATAACACTCAGCTCCTCGGGGAGCCATAAGCAGACATGGTGGAGACAGACTAGAGATCCAGCTTCAGCAACTTCAGCAGTTGGCATGGCACTACTGTACATCATGGCTGTAGCATTCAATGTGCCTTTTTTTGGGGCCCACCCAAGTATCTGAGTTCCTCACACACAGCGACCCTTCATAGACGACTCATTTAATGGGTCATCAGGCAGATTAGAGGCCTGCACAAGACATTAGGAGGTAAGAGCTGTGTCTCCTCTCCGTCAGCACTCTGGTGTTCTTGGATGTGTCTTGATGTGAAGTGGGAACCTCGTCTACTTCCGAGTGAACCAAATGTAGTGTACTATAGTTATGGACACTAAAAATATATATTTTTTCTGGTGATCAATTAACGCTAAAAAACGGCAGATAGAAGTATGATGTTGTAATGGTGCTACTAGTAGGGTGAAGTTACCCCTAGACACTGATCTTGGGTCAGTTTAACATTTTCCCCACTAATGCTTAATGTTAGGATTGTCGGAGAGGGAAACTGATCCTAGAGCTGTGCATAGTGGAAACGTGGTGTGTGTGAGCTGGTATGACTATTGTAGTACACAAAGAGGGACAGCTGTGACACGCTGGTCTGGATACGAGTCTGTTGTTAGTGCAGTATTCACACAGAAGTTGGTCTGAGCTTCGGTTGGTTCTCTCCATCCTTTTTTTCTTCTCCCCGAGGGCTTGATACCTTTCGTTGTTTGTATTTGAAAATCCAACAGTTGTATTGGAAGAGGGCGACGCTCGGGGGCGTTGTGTGCCTGTGGGTGTTTGAGTGAGAAAGAGACGGAGGAGAACCAATCAGTAAAAAGCACAGCCCCTCTTCATTATTGACACATCTTGCCTACAACAGCATGGAGCCATTCCAGACTGTGAAGTCAGGAGGACTTGGAGTTAGGTGTAAGGCAGACTGTTATGACTAACCCCCTCTTCCATGTTTCCTTGCAGTGAGGAGGTGGAGGAGCCAGAGACCAGTTCTCACATGTCGTCTGAGGTCAAGACCATGACCAAAGGACCTGCTGGCAGCCCCAACAACTCCATCACCTTTACCACCACTCAGGGTGAACTGTGTGAGTGTGTGTGTGTGTGTGTGTGTGTGTGTGTGTGTGTGTGTGTGTGTGTGTGTGTGTGTGTGTGTGTGTGTGTGTGTGTGTGTAAGCTGAGTGAGTGGGTGTGTGTAAACTGTGTGAGTGTGTGTGTGTGTGTGTGTGTGTGTGTGTGTGTGTGTGTGTGTGTGTGTAAGCTCGGTGAGTGGGTGTGTGTGTGTAAACTGTGTCTGTGTGTGTGTGTGTGTGTGTGTGTGTGTGTGTGTGTGTGTGTGTGTGTGTGTGTGTGTGTGTGTGTGTGTGTAAGCTGGGTGAGTGGGTGTGTGTGTGTAAACTGTGTGTGTGTGTGTGTGTGTGTGTGTGTAAACTGTGTGAGTGGGTGTGTGTGTGTAAGCTGAGTGAGTGGGTGTGTGTAAACTGTGTGAGTGTGTGTGTGTGTGTGTGTGTGTGTGTGTGTGTGTGTGTGTGTGTGTGTGTGTGTGTGTGTGTGTGTGTGTGTGTGTGTGTGTGTGTGTGTAAGCTCGGTGAGTGGGTGTGTGTGTGTAAACTGTGTGAGTGTGTGTGTGTGTGTGTGTGTGTGTGTGTGTAAGCTGGGTGAGTGGGTGTGTGTGTGTAAACTGTGTGAGTGTGTGTGTGTGTGTGTGTGTGTGTGTGTGTGTGTGTGTGTGTGTGTGTGTGTGTGTAAGCTGTGTGAGTGGGTGTGTGTGTGTAAGCTGTGTGAGTGGGTGTGTGTGTAAGCTATGTGCGTGTGTGTGTGTGTGTGTATGTAGCTGTGTGAGTGGGTCTGTGTGTGTAAGCTGTGTGAGTGTGTGTGTGTAAACTGTGTGAGTGGGCGTGTGTGTGTGTAAGCTGAGTGAGTGGGTGTGTGTGTGTAAACTGAGTGAGTGGGTGTGTGTGTGTAAACTGAGTGAGTGGGTGTGTGTGTGCAAGCTGTGTGAGTGGGTGTGTGTGTGTAAACTGAGTGAGGGTGTGTGTGTGTGTGTGTGTGTGTGTAAACTGAGTGAGTGGGTGTGAGTGGGTGTGAGTGTGCAAGCTGAGTGTGAGTGGATGTGTACTATATGTGGACACACTTTTAAATGAGTGAATTCTGCTATTTCTGCCACACCCGTTGCTGACAGGATTATAAAATCAAGCACACAGCCATGCAATCTCCATAGACAAACATTGACAGTAGAATGGCCTTACTGAAGAGCTCAGTGACTTTCAATGTGGCACCATCATAGGATTCCACATTTCCAACAAGTTAGTTCATCACATTTAGTGTAAGTTACTATGGAGGTTTAGAGTAATTTCTCACATGCCCACCTGAAAGCACTAGCTTTTTTAAAAAAAACTTTATTTAACTAGGCAAGTCAGTTAAGCACAAATTCTTATTTACAATGACGGCCTACCCTGGCCAAACCCAGACGACTCTGGGCCAATTGTGGGCCGCCCTATGGGACTCCCAATCACGGCCGGATGTGATACAGCCTGGAATCGAACCAGGGTCTGTAGTGACGCCTCTAGCACTGAGACACAGTGCCTTAGACCGCTGAGCCAATCAGGAGCTACTGTTCTCCATGTCACATCAAAAAGACATGGTATAATTCTGCTGTACCTGCAGATGCGGTGAAGAGGTCAATGGAATCCAGACGATGTGGAACAGATGGGCACACATTCAACAAATCTGATCTAACAAAGTGTATATTTGTCAAATCAGTCATGATTGATGTATTGTAACAGACCCACAATGTGGTTACTGAAGTCAGATTTGGATATATTTGGCTGTTTTCGCTGCATAACATTTAGAAGTTGTCCCTTTTCAGGTTTAGAAGAAGTGACTGCTAAATGCTAACTCCTGTTAGTATAAGGTGATAGCATAGCTAGCATACAGGAAATCGGTGGTGGTAGTCAAAGTCGTTTTAAAATGCAATGCAGTTGATTGGTTAAGATGGCATGAACATGTATTGGGGTTGACCTCCATACAAACATTATACTCCGATATTTACCTCAACATAGTGTGGAATACACATACGCTGAGTGTACAAAACATTAAGAACACCTGCTCTTTCCATCACAAAGACTGACCAAGTGAATCCAGTGGAAAGCCACTTCAATCAGTGTAGATGAAGGGTGAGGAGACAGGTGAAAGAAGGATTTTTATACTTTGAAACAATTGAAACATGGATTGTATATGTGTGCCATTCAGATGGTGAACGGGCAAGACAAAAGATTTAAGTGCCTTTGAACGGGGTATGGTAGTAGGTGCCAGGCGCACCGGTTTGAGTGAGCCAAGAACTGCAACGCTGCTGGGTTTTTCACGCTCAACAGTTTCCCGTGTGTATCAAGAATGGTCCTCCACCCAAAGGACATCCAGCCAACTTCGCACAACTGTGGGAAGCTTTCGACACTTTATAGAGTCCATGCCCCAACAAATTGAGGCTATTCTGAGGGCGAAAGGGGGTGCAAATCAATATTAGGAAGGTGTTCCTAATTTTTTGTATACTCAGTGTATATGTTATGGTAAATGTGTAAGAACTGTGACTCACAGGAGGTTGGTGGCACCTCAATTGGGAAGGACGGGCACGTGGTAATGGCTGGAGCGGAATAAGTGGAAAGGTATTAAGAACATCAAACACGTGGTTTCCGTGGTTTCAATGTGTTTGATTCCATTCCATTCGCTCCATTCCAGACATTATTATGAGCCGTCCTCTCCTCAGCAGCCTCCACTGCTTTGGATCTATAGATTTCTTGAGAAATGTATGGAATTATTGTTTTTACACATTTACTGCGACATACAGTACCAGTCAAAATGTTTGGACACACCTATAGGTCCACAGACAACACCTACTCATTCAAGGGTATTTCTTTATTTTTACTACTAGTTTTTAATAGTGAAGACATCAAAACTATGAAATAACACATATGGAATCATGTAGTAACCAAAAAAGTGTTAAACAAGGTAAAATATATTTCAGATTTTAGATTCTTCAAAGTAGCCACCCTTTGCCTTGATGACAGCTTTGCACACTCTTGGCATTCTCTCAACCAGCTTCACCTGGAACGCTTTTCCAAAAGTCTTGAAGGAGTTCCCACATATACTGGGCACTTGCTGGCTGCTTTTCCTTCACTCTGCGGTCCAACTCATCCCAAACCATCTCAATTGGGTTGAGGTTGGGTGATTGTGGAGGCCAGGTCATCTGATGCAGCACTACATCACTCTCCTTCTTGGTCAAATAGCCCTTACACAGCCTAGAGGTGTGTTGGGTCATTGTCCTGTTGAAAAACAAATGATAGTCCCACAAAGCGCAAACCAGATGGGATGGTGTATCACTGCAGAATGCTGTGTTAGCCATGCTGGTTAAGTGTGCCTTGAATTCTAAATAAATCACAGACAGTGTCACCACCAGTGTCTCCGTCTTCAACATGGCGCTGACGGAGATGGTCGCCTCGCTTCGCGTTCTTAAGAAACTATGCAGTATTTTGTTTTTTTATGTATTATTTCTTACGCTGTTACCCCAGGAAATCTTAAGTCTTATTACATACAGCCGGGAAGAACTATTGGATATAAGAGCAACGTCAACTTACCAACATTACGACCAGGAATACGACTTTCCCGAAGCGGATCCTCTGTTTGGACCACCACCCAGGACAATGGATTGGATCCCAGTAGGCGACCCAAAACAACGGCGCCGCAGAATGGGCAGACGGAGCGGTCTTCTGGTCAGGCTCCGTAGACGGGCACATCACTTATCGCTCCCGACTATACTACTCGCCAATGTCCAGTCTCTTGACAACAAGGTAGACAAAATTCGAGCAAGGGTTGCCTTTTAGAGAGACCTCAGAGATTGTAACATTCTCTATTTCACGGAAACATGGGTCACTCAGGATACGTTATCAGAGTCAGTATAGCCACCCGGTTTCCTCACGCATTGCGCCGACAGAAACAAACATCTCTCTGGTAAGAAGAAGGGCGGGAGTGTATGCCTTATGATTAACGAGTCTTGTTGAGTCGTGTGGTGATCATAACAACATACAGGAACTCAAGTCCTTTTGTTCACCTGACCTAGAATCCTTACAATCAAATGTTGACCGCATTATCTACCAAGAGACCTCTCTTCGATTATATTCACAGCCGTGTATATCCCCCCCCAAGCAGACACCTCGACGGCCCTGAAAGGACTTCATTGGACTCTATGTAAACTCGAAGCCACATATCCTGAGGCTGCATTTATTTTAGCTGGGGATTTTAACAAAGCTAATCTGAAAACAAGGCTCCCTAAATTTTATCAGCATATCGAATGCACGACCCGGGCTGGCAGCATTCTGGATCATTGCTACTCTAACTTCCGCAACGCATACAAAGCCCTCGCTCACCCTCCTTTCGGCAAATCTGACCATGACTCCATTTTGTTGCTCCCAGCCTATAGAAAGAAACTAAAACAGGAATCGCCCGTGCTCATGTCTGTTCAACACTGGTCCGACCAATCTGATTCCACGCTTCAAGATTGCTTCAATCACGTGGACTGGGATATGTTCCATATAGCCTCAGACAACAACATTGATGTATACGCTGATTCGCTGAGTAAGTTTATTAGCAAGTGCATTGGTGATGTTGTACCCACGGTGACTATTAAAACCTTCCCCAACCAGAAACCATGGATTGATGGCAGCATTCACGCAAAACTGAAAGCACCAACCACTGCTTTTAATCATGGCAAGGCGACCGGAAACATGACCGAATACAGTGTAGCTATTCCCTCTGCAAGGCAATCAAACAAGCTAAGTGTCAGTATAGAGACAAAGTAGAGTCGCAATTCAACAGCTCAAACACGAGACGTATGTGGCAGGATCTATAATCAATCACGGAATACAAAAAAAAAACCAGCCAAGTAGCGGACATCAACGTCTTGCCTCGAGACAAATTAAACAACTTCTTTGCTCGCTTTGAGGACAATATAGTGCCACTGACACGGCACCCTACCAATACCTGCAGGTTCTCCTTCACCGCAGCCAATGTGAGTAAAACGTTTAAACGTGTTAACCCTCACAAGGCTGCCGGCCCAGACAGCATCCCTAGCCGTGTCCTCAGAGCATGTGCAGACCAGCTGGCTGGTGTGCTTATGGACATATTCAATCAATCCCTATCCCATTCTGCTGTTCCCACATGCTTCAAGAGGGCCAACATTGTACCTGTTCCCAAGAAAGCTAAGGTAACTGAGCTAAATGACTATCGCCCCGTAGCACTCACTTCCATCATCATGAAGTGCTTTGAGAGACTAGTCAAGGATCATATCACCTCCACCCTACCTGACAACCTAGACCCACTCCAATTTGCTTACTGCCCCAATAGGTCCACAGACGACGCAATTGCAATCACACTGCACACTGCCCTAACCCATCTGGACAAGAGGAATACCTATGTAAGAATGCTGTTCATCGATTACAGCTCAGCATTTAACACCATAGTACCCTCCAAACTCGTCATTACAGTTTTTCTCAATTGCTAAAACACAATTTCTGAAACCTTGCTCCATTTCCTGAAAACATTAAACACAAAACCTCATCTTCAAGCACTATTTACATAACCTCTGACTCCTCTCGCAAAATGGAACATTCGCCTCAAAACAGCTTTACCTGTGTTCAAAATCAAACACTGTTCTCAAATCATAAACAAAGTGATCAAAATGATATACGCTCTCAAGCAGTCAGTAAACAATACACCCGAAAAATAGAAAACACATTGTTCAAAACATACAATTCTCAGGGAGAGGTACATTTTTAATCGAAAAAAATATTCATATTTTTCCGTCATTGTCTTTTGATGAACGAAAACAGGTTCTATCATAGTAGCTCAACATTGATCAGAAATTACTACTCTGCTTTGCTCTTTGCAATTTTGTTTTTTGTTCTTCCTCCTCCTTGTACCCCTATTTATACAGTACTGTACCCTGCATCTCACAAACTTGTCCTTTGTCTCTGTGATACTGTAACTCTTGTTCTTTGTTGATATGAACCTGCAACCAGTCAAAATCTATTGAGCAGTCAGTACTGTTAATAAATGGAAAGCACAATGTTCAGGGCCATACAATTTGTCCATTGTACAGTATACAGCCTACAATGCACTGTACTACAGTATACAATACTAAAAGGGACAAAAATCAAAGGAATAAACATGTGATCAATGTGCTTCTTCTTGTCTTTGGGCTGGGTCAGGCCAGAGCACTTCGTCGACATCACAAGCAATATTGTCCCTCCTGAGGCAACGGGCGAAGAAGCCTCTTGTGTGCCGTATCCAGCCCTGACATGATTCCTCACCTATATCACCACAGGCTAAATCCATGGCTTGCAGCAGATTTACTCTGGTGTAGGGTTGTCTATCATACACTTTCCATCTCCAAGAGGAGAAAAACTCCTCAATCGGATTCAGGAAAGCGAGTATGGAGGGAGGTACAAGTTCATAAACTGCCCATTGATGTTAAACCATTCCCTTACCTGAGCAGCTCGGTGGAAACTGACATTGTCCCACACTATCACATAGGTGGGAATGGGATTCTCATTTAGCTCTTGACCCTGCTGCTCTTGAACCTGATGCTCAAATAAAATATATCTTAGATTGGCAATAAATGTTAGAAGGTGCTGGGTGTTATATGGCCCGAGTGTAACATGGTGATGTAGAACACCATGGTTGCTGATAGCAGCACAGATTGTGACATTGCCACCTCGTTGACCAGGGACTTCAACAATGGCCCGCTGTCCAATCATATTTCGGCCTCTCCTTCTCCTCTTTGTTAGATTGAAGCCTGCTTCATCGACAAAGATGAACTCATGGGGTCTGTCCAAGGATTCCAAGTCAAATATTGTCTGTGTAGAAATACAATATACTGTATGTAGGATTTTGTAAGTCGTACAGAGACAGTGCTATACTGTAGAGTACAATTAGGCCTACTGTATGCACTTCTGATTCACATACATTGTATGTACTGAAGAGTAATGTCATTCACATAGTATGTGTTAGTACTGTAGACAATCTGGATTACAGTAAATGTTTCTTAATGTACACTTACTTGCACATACTGAGCTCGCAGTTCTTTCACCCTTGGTGAGTTGCGCTCAAAAGGTACTCTGTATACTTGTTTCATTCGCATCCTGTTATGATGGAGGACACGGTCAATTGTGGAAATGCTCACACTGTCGATTCCCTGGAAGTGTGTGTTGTCTTGTATCACTCGTTCCTGGATTTCTCTGAGTCGTATTGCATTATCTTGAAGGACCATGCCAACTATAACGGCCTCTTGCTCCCGAGTGAATATAGCTGTCCTTGCACCTGCATGTGGCAGCCTTGCAATTCTACAAAAAGTAGTTGTGCAGTTACAAAACATATTCATGCAGTACAATACATACAGTGATTAACTTTACAAATGTCTATTGAAACAGCTACATATAGTGTAGTACAGTAAATCTGCAATTACAAAAATACAGTAGTATACTGTACCTGTTCTCTTCTCTGAATGTCCTTACTATGGTGGACACAGAAAATCGGCTCAAATTGGGTTGCACTCTAAGTCCTGCTTCCCTCATTGTCAGTCCATGGACAAGAACTTGGTCTATAACTGTTGCTCGAATTTCATCAGATATTTCCACTCTTTGTCTCTCTCTTCCTCTTCGTCCTCCTCTTCCTCTTTCTTGCCCTCCTCCTCCTCGTCTCCCACCTCGCATACGCACTCGTCCTCGTCCTCTCACATTGTTTCTTCTATCCATTCTCAGACTTTCTCCTTCCCACCTTCAACAACCTGTTTGCTCTCTGAACTGGCTTATATTGGTTGTGTCGCATCATTTGAAACAGGTTAAATCCATTTTGAGTGGTTGTGTTCAATCAATGACATGTGTTCTCTATTTGTATTTGATTGTTGCCACTTGTGTTTACCAGTATGGATGACATGTGCATTAGAGTGCAGAATGTGTTTTGAGAATGAGAATGTGTTTAGAGTTTTGCTGAAAAGTGAGATCTGCAAATTGTGTTTTACCATGTGAAATGGTTTAAGGTATTGACAACAGACTGCATAATTAGCTAAATGAGTCCAGGCAACTGAGAACTTTGTTCAGCCAATGGGTTTTAGAGTTTTAGCAATTGAGAAAAACTGTAAGCTCGAGACCCTGGGTCTCGACTCCGCCTTGTGCAACTGGGTCTTGGACTTTCTGATGGGCTGCCCCCAGGTGGTGAGGATAGGTAACAACATCTCCACCCCGCTGATCATCGGGGGTAGGCTTGATTACCCACAAGGGTGCGTTCTCAGCCCTCTCCTGTACTCCCTGTTCACCCATGACTGCGTGACCATGCACGCCTCCAACTCAATCATCAAGTTTGCAGACGACACTACAGGGGTAGGCTTGATTACCAACAACGACAAGACGGCCTACAGGGAGGAGGTGAGGACCCTCGGAGTGTGGTGTCAGGAAAATAACGTCACACTCAACATCAACAAAACAAAGGAGATGATCGTGGACTTCAGGAAACAGCAGAGGTAGCACCCCCCTATCCACATCAACGGGACAGTAGTGGAGAAGGTGGAAAGTTTTAAGTTCCTCAGCGTATACATCACGGACAAACTGAAATGGTCCACCCACACAGACAGCGTGGTGAAGAAGGCGCAAAGGCGCTTCTTCAACCTCAGGAGGCTGAAGAAATTTGACTTGTCACCGAAAACACTCACAAACTTTTACAGATGCACAATTGAGAGCATCCTGTCGGGCTGTATCACTGCCTGGTACGTCAACTGCTCCGCCCACAACCGCAAGGCTCTCCAGAGGGTAGTGAGGTCTGCACAACGCATCACCGGGTGCAAACTACCTGCCCTCCAGGACACCTACACCACCCGATGTCACAGGAAGGCCAAAAAGATCATCAAGGACAACAACCACCCGAGCCACTGCCTGTTCACCCCGCTATCATCCAGAAGGCGAGGTCAGTACAGGTGCATGAAAGCTGGGACCGAGAGACTGAAAAACAGCTTCTATCTCAAGGCCATCAGACTGTTAAACAACCATCACTAACATTGAGTGGTTGCTGCCAACATACTGATTCAAATCTCTGGCCACTTAAATAATAAAAAATTGGATGTAAAAAATGTATCACAAGTCACTTTAAACAATGGCACTTTATATAATGTTAACATACCCTAAATTACTCATCTCATATGTATATACTGTACTCTATACCATCTACTGCATCTTGCCTATGCCGTTCAGCCATTGCTCATCCATATATTATATGTACATATTCTTATTCATTCCTTTACACTTGTGTGTATAAGGTAGTTGTTGTGAAATTGTTAGATTACTTGTTAAATATTACTGCACGGTTGTAACTAGAAGCACAAGCATTTCACTACACTCACATTAACATCTGCTAACCATGTGTATGTGACCAATACAATTTGATTTGATTTGACCAGCAAAGCACCATCACACCAACACACCTCCTCTATGCTTCATGGTGGGAACCACACATGCGAATATCATCCTTTCACCCACACTGTGTCTCACAAAGACATGGCGGCTGGGACCAAAAATCTTACATTTGCACTCGTCAGACCAAAGGACAGATTACCACCGGTCTAATGTCCATTGCTCGTGTTTCTAGGCCCAAGCAAGTATCTTCTTATTATTGATGTCCTTTAGTAGTGGTTTCCTTGCAGCAATTCAACCATGAAGGCCTGATTCACGCAGTCTCCTCTGAACAGTTGATGTTGAGATGTGTCTGTTGCTTGAACTCTGTGAAGCATTTATTTGGGCTGTAATTTCTGAGGCTAGTAACTGTAATTAACTTATCCTCCTGCAGCAGAGGTAACTCTGGGTCTTCCTTTCCTGTGGTGGTCCTCATGAGAGCCAGTTTCATCATAGCGCTTGATGGTTTTTGTGACTGCACTTGAAGAAACTTTCAAAGTTCTTGAAATGTTCCTGATTGACTGACCTTCATGTCTTAAAGTAATGATGGACTGTCATTTCTCTTTGCTTTTTTGAGCTGTTCTTGCCTTAATATGGACTTGGTCTTTTACCAAATAGGGCTATCTTCTGTATACCACCCCTACCTCACAACAACTGATTGGCTCAAATGTGGGCGGCAGGGGGCGGCAGGTAGCTTAGTGATTAGAGCGTTGGACTAGTAATCGGAAGGTTGCAAGATCAAATCCCTGAGCTGACAAGGTAAAAATCTGTTGTTCTGCCCCTGAACAAGGTAGTTAACCCACTGTTCCTAGGCCGTCATTGAAAATAAGAATTTGTTCTTAACTGACTTGCCTAGTTAAATAAAGGTAAAAGAAGAAAAATGCATTAAGAAGGAAATAAATTCACTTTTAACAAAACACACCTGTTAATTGAAATGCTTTTCAGGTGACTACCTCATGAAGCTGGTTGAGAGAATGCCAAGCATGTGCAAAGCTGTCATCATGGCAAAGGGTTGCTACTTTGAAGAATCTCAAATATAAATATATTTTGATTTGTTTAACATTTTTTTGGTTACTACATGATTCCACATGTGTTATTTCATAGTTTTGATGTCTTCACTATTATTCTACAATGTACAAAATAGAAAAAATAAATATAAACCCTGGAATGAGGTAGGTGTGTCCAAACTTTTGACTGGTACTGTATATATATTTTTGTATATTTAATATACAGAGTAAAGCATCCACTTCCAACAGTGGTATGCCTGTATGTACGAATGTATATATTTGTTTTCTTTGAATGAAGAAGTTAATCAGAGCAAGGTGCATGAAGCTTCTTTCATAGTGGAGTTAATGGCATGCACATTAAACTGAAAATAGTTTAACATGAATCAAATTAAATCTGGTGTGTTAGATATTTTGATTGACTCATATGGTTTTATCCTTTTACAGAAATGTTTGGTTTGAAATCTTATAGTGTGAAATGGTGATTTACTGAGGCTGAAGTGAATTCTGTTGCGGTCTGTTAGTGAGAAAAGAGTGTTATTTTCCATGGGCTAAGCGTGACATATTTTTCCATTAATCCCATTAAAGCCAGGCTTGCTGGCCCGCTTTGCCTTTTCTCCTCCGTTGAAGATGTATACGCTCCACTCCATAAGAAAAAAAAATATTTACTGGGGGAGCTGTGAATAAAGGTTAGAGCCCCAGCCCCAGACCAACTCTATCCCCAGTCCCAGACCAACTCTATCCCCAGTCCCAGACCAACTCTATCCCCAGCCCCAGACCAACTCTATCCCCAGCCCCAGACCAACTCTATCCCCAGTCCCAGACCAACTCTATTCCCAGCCCCAGACCAACTCTATCCCCAGCCCCAGACCAACTCTATCCCCAGCCCCAGACCAACTCTATCCCCAGCCCCAGACCAACTCTATCCCCAGCCCCAGACCAACTCTATCCCCAGTCCCAGACCAACTCTATCCCCAGCCCCAGACCAACTCTATCCCCAGCCCCAGACCAACTCTATCCCCAGTCCCAGACCAACTCTATCCCCAGCCCCAGACCAACTCTATCCCCAGCCCCAGCCCAACTCTATCCCCAGTCCCAGACCAACTCTATCCCCAGCCCCAGACCAACTCTATCCCCAGTCCCAGACCAACTCTATCCCCAGCCCCAGACCAACTCTATCCCCAGCCCCAGCCCAACTCTATCCCCAGTCCCAGACCAACTCTATCCCCAGCCCCAGACCAACTCTATCCCCAGCCCCAGACCAACTCTATCCCCAGTCCCAGACCAACTCTATCCCCAGCCCCAGACCAACTCTATTCCCAGCCCCAGACCAACTCTATCCCCAGCCCCAGACCAACTCTATCCCCAGCCCCAGACCAACTCTATCCCCAGCCCCAGACCAACTCTATCCCCAGACCAACTCTATCCCCAGCCCCAGACCAACTCTATCCCCAGCCCCAGCCCAACTCTATCCCCAGCCCCAGACCAACTCTATTCCCAGCCCCAGACCAACTCTATCCCCAGCCCCAGACCAACTCTATCCCCAGCCCCAGCCCAAGACCAACTCTATCCCCAGCCCCAGACCAACTCTATCCCCAGCCCCAGACTAACTCTATCCCCAGCCCCAGACCAACTCTATCCCCAGCCCCAGACCAACTCTATCCCCAGCCCCAGCCCAACTCTATCCCCAGCCCCAGACCAACTCTATCCCCAGCCCAACTCTATCCCCAGCCCAACTCTATCCCCAGCCCCAGTCTCAACCTCATTCCCACTAGGTTTATCATGAACACTATGCTGCTTCGGACCTGTGCCAACAAAGACCTAGTTCACGCAGTAATCCAGCAAGCACTGTGCCACTAGAGTTGTCTAGTCCTGAAGAACTACTGACATACAGGTGCCACTAGAGTTGTCTAGTCCCGAAGAACTACTGACTTACAGGCGCCACTAGAGTTGTCTAGTCCCGAAGAACTACTGACATACAGGTGCCACTAGAGTTGTCTAGTCCCGAAGAACTACTGACTTACAGGCGCCACTAGAGTTGTCGAGTCCTGAAGAACTACTG
>NC_042983.1:37960456-37990456 GCF_901001165.1 Salmo trutta | reverse complement strand
ACAATTAGCACCCGGCAGCCTGGCAATTAGCACCCGGCAGCCTGGCAATTAGCACCCGGCAGTCAGACAATTAGCTCCCAGAAGCCTGGCAATTAGCACCCGGTAGCCTGGCCATAAGCACCCGGCAGCCTGGCCTTCCTATAGATCAGTAGAAGTGCTGGAGAGGGAAAGGTCTATTAGAGGGCAGGGTGGATGGTTGAATATTCACACACACGCATGCAGCTTTGTCACTGATAAGGCTCTGTAATGATGAGCTGGACTTGCTGGACTAGTAATTGTCTGTGGTTTCTTTGCAGGAAGTGATCAACGCCCTGAAACAGACCTGGCACATCCATTGTTTCCTGTGTGCATCGTGCCAGCAGCCCATTAGGAACAACACCTTTCACCTGGAGGATGGAGAGCCCTACTGTGAAAGAGGTGAACACACATAGACTATGTCTCAATTATCTGTCATTCCTCCCACTTCCCTTCCCTGTTAAAGATGTGTGTGAAGTAGTGAACAAGTGTACTCTTCAGGAGAAAGGAGATATTATTGGGAAGCACACAGGCTGACTGATTTTTCAGTTTTACAAGTAGTCTACAGTTCAGCAGTGGTCTAGAGTTCAGTAGTAGTCTGAGTTCAGGAGTAGTCTAGAGTTCAGTAGTAGTCTGAGTTCAGGAGTAGTCTAGAGTTCAGTAGTAGTTTACAGTTCAGGAGTAGTCTGAGTTCAGGAGTAGTCTGAGTTCAGGAGTAGTCTAGAGTTCAGTATTAGTTTAGAGTTCAGTAGTAGTCTGCGTTCAGGAGTAGTCTGAGTTCAGGAGTAGTCTAGAGTTCAGTAGTAGTCTGAGTTCAGGAGTAGTCTGAGTTCAGGAGTAGTCTAGAGTTCAGTAGTAGTCTAGAGTTCAGTAGTAGTCTGAGTTCAGTAGTAGTCTGAGTTCAGGAGTAGTCTGAGTTCAGGAGTAGTCTGAGTTCAGGAGTAGTCTAGAGTTCAGTAGTAGTCTGAGTTCAGGAGTAGTCTAGAGTTCAGGAGTAGTCTAGAGTTCAGGAGTAGTCTGAGTTCAGGAGTAGTCTGAGTTCAGTAGTAGTCTGAGTAGTCTAGAGTTCAGTAGTAGTCTGAGTTCAGGAGTAGTCTGAGTTCAGGAGTAGTCTAGAGTTCAGGAGTAGTCTGAGTAGTCTAGAGTTCAGTAGTAGTCTGAGTTCAGGAGTGGTCTAGAGTTCAGTAGTAGTCTAGAGTTCAGTAGTAGTCTGAGTTCAGGAGTAGTCTGAGTTCAGGAGTAGTCTGAGTTCAGGAGTAGTCTAGAGTTCAAGAGTAGTCTGAGTTCAGGAGTAGTCTGAGTTCAGTAGTAGTCTAGAGTTCAGTAGTAGTCTAAGTTCAGGAGTAGTCTAAGTTCAGGAGTAGTCTAGAGTTCAGTAGTAGTCTGAGTTCAGGAGTAGTCTAGAGTTCAGGAGTAGTCTGAGTTCAGTAGTAGTCTGAGTAGTCTAGAGTTCAGTAGTAGTCTGAGTTCAGTAGTAGTCTGAGTTCAGGAGTGGTCTAGAGTTCAGTAGTAGTCTAGAGTTCAGGAGTGGTCTAGAGTTCAGTAGTAGTCTGAGTTCAGGAGTAGTCTGAGTTCAGGAGTAGTCTGAGTTCAGGAGTAGTCTAGAGTTCAGGAGTAGTCTGAGTTCAGGAGTAGTCTGAGTTCAGTAGTAGTCTGAGTAGTCTAGAGTTCAGTAGTAGTCTGAGTTCAGTAGTAGTCTGAGTTCAGGAGTGGTCTAGAGTTCAGGAGTGGTCTAGAGTTCAGGAGTGGTCTAGAGTTCAGTAGTAGTCTGAGTTCAGGAGTAGTCTGAGTTCAGGAGTAGTCTGAGTTCAGGAGTAGTCTAGAGTTCAGGAGTAGTCTGAGTTCAGTAGTAGTCTAGAGTTCAGGAGTAGTCTGAGTTCAGTAGTAGTCTAGAGTTCAGGAGTAGTCTAGAGTTCAGGAGTCATGAGTAGTCTAGAGTTCAGGAGTAGTCTGAGTTCAGTAGTAGTCTAGAGTTCAGTAGTAGTCTAGAGTTCAATAGTAGTCTGAGTTCAGGAGTAGTCTAGAGTTCAGTAGTAGTCTAGAGTTCAGTAGTAGTCTGAGTTCAGGAGTAGTCTAGAGTTCAGTGGTAGTCTAGAGTTCAGTAGTAGTCTGAGTTCAGGAGTAGTCTAGAGTTCAGTAGTAGTCTGAGTTCAGTAGTAGTCTGAGTTCAGTAGTAGTCTGAGTTCAGTAGTAGTCTGAGTTCAGTAGTAGTCTAGAGTTCAGTAGTAGTCTGAGTTCAATAGTAGTCTGAGTTCAGGAGTAGTCTAGAGTTCAGGAGTGGTCTAGAGTTCAGTAGTAGTCTGAGTAGTCTGAGTTCAGTAGTAGTCTGAGTTCAGTAGTAGTCTAGAGTTCAGGAGTAGTCTAGAGTTCAGGAGTAGTCTAGAGTTCAGGAGTGGTCTAGAGTTCAGTAGTAGTCTGAGTTCAATAGTAGTCTGAGTTCAGGAGTAGTCTAGAGTTCAGGAGTGGTCTAGAGTTCAGTAGTAGTCTGAGTTCAGTAGTAGTCTAGAGTTCAGGAGTAGTCTGAGTTCAGGAGTAGTCTGAGTTCAGTAGTAGTCTAGAGTTCAGTAGTAGTCTAGAGTTCAGTAGTAGTCTAGAGTTCAGTAGTAGTCTAGAGTTCAGTAGTAGTCTGAGTTCAGGAGTAGTCTAGAGTTCAGGAGTAGTCTAGAGTTCAGGAGTAGTCTAGAGTTCAGTAGTAGTCTGAGTTTAATTCTTAACTCTTCTCTTTTTTTCAGACTATTACTCCCTTTTTGGTACCGGTTGCCATGGTTGCGAGTTCCCCATAGAGGCAGGCGACAAGTTCTTGGAGGCTCTGGGCTTCACCTGGCATGACACCTGTTTTGTGTGTGTGGTACGTTAGGCCTTGCAGTGTATGTGTGTTGCTGTGTGGCTCAGTTGGTCAAGCATGGCATGAGTTTGATTCTCAGTGGGGCCACCCATACGAAAATGTATGCATGCACTACTGTAAATCGCTTTGGATGAAAGTATCTGCTAAGTGGCATATATTTATTATATGTATTTTCAAACTGGGTGGTTCAAGCCCTGAATGCTGATTGGCTGGCAACCGTGGTATATCAGACCGTATACCACGGGTATGACAAAACATTTATTTGTACTGCTCTAATTACATTGGTAACCAGTTTATAATAGCAATAAGGCTCCTCAGGGTTTGTGGTATATGGCCAATATTTTTTTTATTTTTTTTATTTTACCTTTATTTATACAGGTTTATTTTCATTGAGATAAATATCTCTTTTCCAAGAGAGACCTGGTCCAATAGCAGCAAGGGGAACAACGTTTCAGACAAACCAAATTACATACACTAACACAACATTAAACAAAACTATAAACACACATACAGTACAACAAAAACATAATACATTTAAAAGCACAAACATCTTGACTAAAAACAGCTGGCCTAAAAACAATTACACTCTTCTATAATATATACATCGATCAAGTGTTTGAACTCAGCCAACGAAACTAGATCATCACATTTTAAAATGTTCAAAAGAGAATTCCAGGACCACGGAGCTGAGTAACTAAAACTATTTCTACCATGACCTGTTCTAATTTTTGGTACTGTTAGAAGCAAATCAGAAGGGGACCGTAATTGATACTTATTTACTGACCTAACTAAAAAAGAACAGAGATAAAATGGCATTTTACCCAATATGGCCTTATAAATCAGTGTATACCAGTGTTTAAGCCTACGCAAGGTCAATGACGACCAGCCTTTCGGCGCTGTAGAGATCACAATGATGTGTTAGACGTTTCTGATTTGTAATGAACCTGAGGGCTGCATGATACACTGAATCAAGTGCTCTCAGGGTAGTGGTTGAGGCCTGCATATATACACTGCGTGCACAATTATTAGGCAAATTGTATTCCTCTGGATTAATTTTATTGTTGAACAAACACAATGCTCTCAGTCAATCCAAAATGTTATTGAACCTCAAACCTGAATGTTTAACAAAGGAAAAGTGAGTTTTGTCTTTCTCAGGGAAATATATGTGTGCACAATTATTAGGCAACTATTAGTGTGCACAATTATTAGGCAACTAAATGACAAAAATAATTTCTCTCAACTCACTTGTTTATTCTCAATTTTTAGAGTAAGTGTAACAGATAAGTAACACAAAATGACAATTATATAACATTTTTGGCCTTTCAAAAATATTCAGTGACCAATATAGCCACCCTTATTTTCAATAACGGCCATGAGCCTTCCATCCATGGAGTTTCTTGATCTGTTCACGATCAGTTTTCACTGAAGCAGCAACCACAGCCTCCCAAATGCTGTTCAAAAAGGTGTATTGTCTTTCATCACTGTAAATCTCACGTTTGAGAAGGGCCCACAGGTTCTCAATAGGATTTAAGCCAGGTGAGGAAGGGGGCCAGGTCATTATTCAGGCATCTTTGAGGCCCTTGCTGGCTAGCCAAGCAGTGGAGTACTTGGATGCATGTGATGGAGCATTGTCCTGCATAAAGATCATGGCCTTCTAGAATGCTGAGAACTTCTTCCTGTACCACTGTTTGATGAAAGAATCTTCCAGAAACTGGCAGTAGGTTTGGGAGTTGAGTTTCAGTCCATCTTCAACCCGAAAAGGTCATCCTCAATGATAGCAGCCCATACCAGTACCCCTACTTCACCTTGCTGGCACCTGACTCAAAGTGTTGCCCTGTGTCCATTACTGATCCAGCCACGGGCCCATCCATTTGGTCCATCAAGAGTCACTTTCATTTCATCTGTCTATAAAACCTTTGAAAAATCTGTCTTCAGGTATTTCTTTGCCCAATCTTGACGCTTCAACTTGTGAATCTTATTCAGTGGTGGTCTTGTTTCAGTCTTCTTGACCTTGGCCATGTCTCTGAGCACTTGACACCTTGTACTTCTGAACACTCTAGGTAGGTTGCAGTTCTGGAATACGGTGGCACTGGAGGATAATGGGTTCCTGGTAGTTTGACGTTTAATTCTTCTCAAGTTTTTTGCAGTTAATTTGCGCCTTTTCTTCCCCATGCGTTTTTTTGCGCCCCAGTTGACTATTCACAACAAAACGTTTGAATGTCCGGTGGTCACACCTCAATAGTTTAGCTATTTAAAGAGTGTCGCATCCATCTGAAAGGCATTTTACATTTTTGGTTTTTCAGTGTCAGTTAAATTTATTTTTTGGCCCATTTTACCTGAGGTAATGAGGCTGCCTAATAATTATGCACACCTATATTGATATAAGGTGTTATTCACTTTCGCCACACCCTCCCTCATTACACAAATACATATCACCTGAAAATGATTAAATCCAATAAGCATTCAAGTTTATATGGTTTAGAGTTTGAAAATGTGAATAGAAACAATGATAAGATCAGAATACTCACTTGCCTAATAATTGTGCACGCAGTGTATAACATCACTAAATCTAAAACTGAAAATAATGTACATCGTACCAGCTCCTTCCTGGCCTCAAAGAAAAACAAGCCTTATGCCGGTAATAAAATCCTATTTTCAGCTTGAGCTTCCTTATCAAGTTCTCTACATGCACAGTGAAGCTCAGCTTATCATCAACCCACACACCCAAATATTTGTACACTTTAACTTGCTCTATATTATGTCCAGCCAATGTAGCAATGGCATGATTTGTAACATGCCTGGCATTTGAAAATACCATGCATGTTGTTTTACCCGAATTTAGAATCAGTTTTAAATCATACAGATTATGTTGTATGATGTTAAATGCTCTTTGGGCATTTTCAAAAGCTAAAGATAAACTACTACCACTTGAATAAAGAACAGTATCATCTGCATAAAAATTAACATCCGCTGTTTCAATAAGATCCCCAATGTTGTTGATATACAAAATGAACAACAGTGGGCCCAAAATAGAACCTTGCGGAACACCTGAGCACACCTCTATGGACTCAGATTTGCAACCATCCGCCATTACACATTGTGTACGATTTGATAGGTAATTTATAAACCAATCTAGAGTATGACCAGTAAGTCCACAACATTTTAACCTTTGCACTAACACAGCATGGTCCACGGTGTCAAAAGCCTTCGACAAATCAATAAAAACAGACACACAATGTAACTTCTTATACATTTTAGTCATTTAGCAGACGCTCTTATCCAGACAATTTTGAAATGGGTCGATAGTTGTCAAGTAGCGAGGGATCTCCACCTTTCAGGAGAGGCAGTACAAAAGCAGATTTCCATAACTTGGGGATTTCCTTAACATCAAGCGTAAGGTTAAAAATACATGTTAAGGGGGAGCAATGATGTCAGCGGCTAGGTGTATGAGGCGGGGGTCTAGTTCATCAGGGCCAGGGGATTTTTTTAAATCAATTTATTTCAGGGCTTTACACACTTCTGAAACAGAGAAGGATGAAAAGGAAAACCAGGTGAAGGAGTGCATAGGGGTGTCAGGTAAATTTATAGGGGGCTCAATTATACCTTTGACCTTTTCAAATAAACTGCCTGCATCTAAAAAATGCTGGTTCAAGGCTTTCAGAATGGAGGTTCTCTCAGTTACAATCTGAGTGGCGACCAACAATTGTTTAGGAAGCTGTGTATCTTTTCTGCACTCCAAACCTTTCACTACTTGACAAAATTTGGAAGGATTATTTACATTTTGTGAAGTAGATTTCAGGTAGTGGTCTGCTTTCAATTTACGGATCATAGCCACACCCATATTTTGAAGACGTTTAAAAGCCATCCAATCATCTGCCAAACCAGTCCCTCTTGCTTTAGCCCACATAGCATTTCGTTCCCTTATGATTTTTGTAAGTTCCTTAGTAAACCAAGGGTTCTCTCTGCCCTTAATCCTGAATTTTTTAAAAGGGGCATGCCTATTACATACATCCTGGAATGTGTTGTGGAAGTAAGAAAAGGCTAGTTCAACATCAGGGATTAATTCCATTCTATTCCATTCAATGCTAGATACATCATGTAAAAAACCTTGAATATCAAACCGCTTCCAGTTTCTTTTCGTAATGACACGTGGAGAATGCTTAGGAATTTGACCATCTCTCACAGAGGCAATAGCACAGTGATCACTTATGTCATTTGCAAAAATACCAGAGCTAAGGGCTGTATCCAGTAACTCCGCGTTGCGTCGTGCCTAAGAACAGCCCTTAGCCGTGGTATATTGGCCATATACCACACCCCCTCTGGCCTTATTGCTTAATTATATGCACATGTATCTGTGTCTGTATCTGTATCTGTATCTGTATCTGGGTCTATGTCTGTATCTGTATCTGTGTCTATGTCTGTATCTGTATCTGTGTCTGTATCTGAATCTGTATCTGTATCTGTGTCTATGTCTGTATCTGTGTCTGTGTCTATGTCTGTATCTGTATCTGTGCCTGTATCTGTATCTGTGTCTATGTCTGTATCTGTATCTGTGCCTGTATCTGTATCTGTGTCTATGTCTGTATCTGTATCTGTATCTGTGTCTATGTCTGTATCTGTGTCTATGTCTGTATCTGTATCTGTGCCTGTATCTGTATCTGTGTCTATGTCTGTATCTGTATCTGTGCCTGTATCTGTATCTGTCTGTATCTGTATCTGTGTCTATGTCTGTATCTGTATCTGTGCCTGTATCTGTGTCTGTATCTGTGTCTGTATCTGTGTCTATGTCTGTATCTGTGCCTGTGTCTATGTCTGTATCTGTATCTGTGTCTGTATCTGTGTCTGTATCTGTATCTGTGTCTATGTCTGTGTATGTGTCTGTATCTGTGTCTGTATCTGTGTCTGTATCTGTGTCTGTGTCTGTATCTGTGCCTGTGTCTGTATCTGTATCTGTGTCTGTGTCTGTATCTGTGTGTGTATCTGTGTCGGTATCTGTATCTGTGTCGGTATCTGTATCTGTATCGGTGTCTGTATCTGTGTCTGTATCTGTGTCTGTATCTGTGTCTGTGTCTGTATCTGTGTGTGTATCTGTATCTGTATCTGTATCGGTGTCTGTATCTGTGTGTGTATCTATGTCTGTATCTGTATCGGTGTCTGTATCTGTGTCTGTATCTGTGTCTGTATCTGTGTCTGTATATGTGTCTGTATCTGTGTCTGTATCTGTGTCTGTATCTGTGTCTGTGTCTGTATCTGTATATGTGTGTGTATCTGTATCTGTGTTTGTGTGTGTCTGTATCTGTATCTGTATCTGTGTCTGTGTCTGTGTCTGTATGTGTGTGTGTATCTGTGTCGGTATCTGTGTCTGTATCTGTATCTGTGTCTGTGTCTGTATCTGTGTGTGTATCTGTATCTGTGTCTGTGTCTGTGTCTGTGTCTGTATCTGTATCTGTGTCTGTGTCTGTATCTGTGTGTGTATCTGTGTCGGTATCTGTATCTGTGTCTGTGTCTGTATCTGTGTGTGTATCTGTGTCGGTATCTGTATCTGTATCTGTGTCTGTGTCTGTGTCTGTATCTGTGTCTGTGTCTGTGTCTGTGTCTGTATCTGTGTGTGTATCTGTGTCGTATCTGTATCTGTATCTGTGTCTGTGTCTGTATCTGTATCTGTGTCTGTGTCTGTATCTGTGTCTGTATCTGTGTGTGTATCTGTATCTGTATCTGTGTCTGTGTCTGTATCTGTGTCTGTGTCTGTATCTGTATCTGTGTCTGTGTTCCAGATCTGCTGCACCACTCTGGAGGGTCAAGCCTTCTTCTCCAAAATGGACAAGCCTCTGTGCAGGAAACATGCACATAGTGTGGTGAAAATATGAGCAAGGACAGGAGCAGATGGCGAGAGGAGAGCTGGAGGAAGAAGGAGCAGATGGCGAGAGGAGAGCTGGAGGAAGAAGGAGCAGATGGCGAGAGGAGAGCTGGAGGAAGAAGGAGCAGATGGCGAGAGGAGAGCTGGAGGAAGAAGGAGCAGATGGCGAGAGGAGAGCTGGAGGAAGAAGGAGCAGATGGCGAGAGGAGAGCTGGAGGAAGAAGGAGCAGATGGCGAGAGAAGAGCTGGAGGAAGAATGAGCAGATGGCGAGAGGAGAGCTGGAGGAAGAAGGAGCAGATGGCGAGAGGAGAGCTGGAGGAAGAAGGAGCAGATGGCGAGAGGAGAGCTGGAGGAAGAAGGAGCAGATAGCGAGAGGAAAGCTGGAGGAAGTACGCTTGGCTAGACGGGGAACTTATGTTATGACTGTTGATGCTATTTGGAGTATCGCCAGAACTAAACACCTCAGTCAGGGAAAGTCCAGAAGATCAGAGGGATCTCCATGGATACATCCCAAACGGTACCCTATTTCCTAGGTAGTGCACTACTCTTGACCAGAGCATGGTTGTATCCATGGAGATCACTCTGATCTTCTGGACTTTCCCTGACTGAGGTGTTTAGTTCTGGCGATAAAGTGTTGTTTCCTGCTTTGTGTCAAGTATGATAGGCAATATGTAGTCATAATAATCATATGTTGGGTGCTTATATTCCTATTTTTATTGTCTATAAATGTATCCATGTATACTCCCCCCCCCCCCCCCCCCTCCATAGGAGTATTGTGCCATTCTACCATTCTTCTGTATGCTGTCATGGGCAAGATGCCTCTCGTAATGAGACTAGACTAAAACGATACGTTTGTTTTGTTTTGAATGGCCAAAATCAACGATGTGTATATTTTACATGTACATCTCAAAGAATACAGAATTTTGAAAAGCGGTAGAGGGGATATCATTAAAGCTAAACCATGCTCATGCCCATGGTGCATTCAACTGTTAGAATTGGTCCCAGTTGAAAAAATAAATACATGGAATTTTCCTCCAACAAAAAACATCTGCATTGGGATGTGGTGTTTTGACTGTTTGATATCATTTCTACCAACGTGATAGAATCTACATTCAACTTGTATTACCGTTTCCAAAAGCCAAGTTGTTGTTGTTGGCTACCCATCATACTGTACATGAAGGGATTTGAGAAATAATGTTTGTAAAGAAGTATATTTTTGAGGCTGCTGTTTGTAGCCTGAGTTCCAGTCTGTTTGTGCTATCATGCCAACTCCTTGTCATTGTCATGTCATATCAATTGGCAAGAGCAAAAAAACAGGCTAGCTGTTTCATAGCCCTCGGAAAATGCCTACACTGAGAGGATGAGAGAAAACTGAAGTGAGGGGAAAAGTCAAGACATTTTCCTTAGTCTGTTTTTCCCTGAAGTTTCTTGAATTCTCTTGCAGTGGAGGCTGCTGGGGGGGAGGACGGCTCATAATAATGTCTGGAACGGAGCAAATGGAATGGTATCAACCACATGGAAACCATGGAAACCACATGTTTTACCATTCCATCTATTCCCCTACAGCCATGACCACGAGCCCATCCTCATCCAATTAAGGTGCCACCAACCTCCTGTAGCCTCTTGGTATGAATCTAACTTCACTATCACTCCGTCTCAACAGAATGAATGATTGAATCTTGTTGTTGTTGATATGGATGAACGGTACAGAGGACAAGGAGTAAACCAAGTCACATAAACCAAGTCATTCTATGGTGATAAAAAAAAATTAAAAAAAATGTTTATTTAGCTCTTGATTTATTATATATCTTCTATTTCACAGTTTGTTATTATTAAAATGTTAGTCCAAAAGGTTAGAGTAAGGTCTTGGTCCATACTGTAATTCTCACATCCTGAAATCATGTCACTGGTAATGGAGTGTAACAACCCTTCTCTTTTAACCTCAACGGTCTCAATTAGCATTAGATTCAACTGTATGGCCTGTCATATGGCATATGTCACTGTTACATGAATGACTTAGCACTTCACATCTTCTAACACTGGTTCTCACAGGGTTTAACGTTCACATTAAGTGGCCTGTGTCGTGGATACTGGCAGACACAACCTACCATAGGCTACCAGAGTCGACATGTGTTCAAATCCAAACCGCTGCCTTTCTGCCTCGCCATCCGTACTTCATTTCCTGTCTGTTCTT
Source organism: Salmo trutta (assembly GCF_901001165.1). NCBI lineage: Eukaryota > Metazoa > Chordata > Actinopteri > Salmoniformes > Salmonidae > Salmo > Salmo trutta. The sequence continues at coordinate 37,979,544 of NC_042983.1, read as the reverse complement.
CACTAGTCTATCTCAATGAAATTATTAAAAAATAACAAAATAAAATAAGGTAAATAACATTCTAATTAGGTTATTACCCTTTTTGTGAAAATCATATGAGGAGGATTACTGGTCCTGTCTTTGCAAATCCTATTGGTTATCTTAACATATCAATTAAGACCATATATTATAATTAGATTAATGTGAAAATATTCCTGTAAAAGCATATTTAAAGGTGCATAAATATGCAATTCCTGGTTGCAAAAATTCTAATAGTTCACCTAATTTCTGTTTATGTGACAAAACAAGGTATCATTGTGTAGAGCATCATTGTACTATCTAAACTGCTGTGAAATATATTTTCCATAACCATAAATAGTGTATTTTCTGCTGTTTGAAGCTGGTGTACAAAACTGAAAGTAAAAGAAGCAAAAACAAACCATAAGAATGGTAAGCATAGAAATAGCGCACATAGAAAACATCTAACGCTTCTTAGACTTGTTTTCAACGAGAATGACAGATCTATAACTCACATTTCTTTGTGAATTTGGTCGGGTTGCCCAAAAAATGACATAATGCATCTTTAAAAGCATAGTGTAGTGGAATCATCTTCCTGTTCATTGTTTTAACAAGAGTCATGTAATCACCACCATGGCCCTCAATGGGTTGTATTTATGTCTTCTGAATAAAGAGAACAACATAATTCAATGCATAATGATGTAATCTAAATGAAAAATAAACCCCCCCTGAAATTTGACTCAGTCACTTGTATTTTTAAATCGGAGATCTACATTTCATGACTGTTCCATTGGCACACATTGATGATATTGGTTACTTCAATGCCAAGGTAGCGTTGACCCCCAGCCGTTCCATATGTATTTGATCTATTTCAGAGCTACCACTCCTCATTCAACTTGTCAACCAATCAGCAAGGAGAATCAGGTGTGCTAGTTAAAGCTACAACAAAATTGTGAAACGTCTGGGGGTCCCCGAGTAGAGGTTTGAGAACCATTAACCATCCTTAATTTAAAAGCTGTTTTCTTAACTGCAATTCTTCAAGACGTCGGTAGTTGGAGCGAAGGAACGGAGCATTTCTTAAGAAGTGTAACGCTTTTTTGAGAGGCAAGGTAGAGAGGTTGTTGACTCAAAAATGCGAACGTGAGACAACTGCAGAACGGAAAGACGGACGGTCGGGTCCTCTAGTGTTGAGAAGAGTATCATCTGTAGTGGATTCCCGAGGTGCTGACTACAAAAGTGTTCTATCATTCTGAGAGTAAGGTGAGAACAAAACATGTGGTCTAGAAAGTTGAATTACTTTGTGAGCTGGAGGCGTTTCAATTTCGAACAGTCGAATTGCTGCCTTCATCAGTCTGAAATGTACTGCGATAATCACAGGTAGAACAGCAAAACATGTTTATTTAGTCACGGGAGTTGAGTAGTTGGCATTTTACACAATCAAGAAATGTAGCCTACCCTCCCAGTTTGAGATACTTTGTTGCTATAACACTTTTTGATGGCGTTTCAGATATCCAGTAGCTTACAATGACAACACCAGAGCTCTATATATAATGCAACTAAAATGTGTCTTTTCACACAGCCTGGTCTCATAGACTAAACGTAATATTGTGAACGTAAATCCGGGTTATCAAATTAGTATGGAAGGTTGCTTTTCACACAGCCTGGTCTCATAGACTAAACGTAACATTGTTAACGTAAATTCGGATTATCAAATTAGTGTGGCATGTTGCATTTTGTATGGTTACAGAAGGTTACTTAATAACTTTGGGATCGGTGTCCTGTCCATGGGACTGTTGCACTAACGTAGGCTAATGCGATTAGGATGAGGTTGTAAGTAACAAGAATATTTCCCAGGACATAGATATATCTGATATTGGCAGAAAGCTTAAATTCTTGTTAATCAAACTGCACTGTCCAATTTACAGTAGCTATTACAGTGAAAGAATACCATGCTATTGTTTGAGGAGAGTGCACAGTTTTGAACATGAAAAGTTATTAATAAACAAATTAAGCACATTTGGGCAGTCTTGATACATTTTGAACAGAAATACAATGGTTCATTGGAGCAGTCTAAAACAGTGCACATACACTGCTGCCATCTAGCGGACAAAATCTAAATTGCACCTAGGCAGGAATAATACATTATGGCCTTTCTCTTGCATTTCAAAGATGTTGGTACAAAAAATACAAAAGAACAGTTTTTTCCCCCTTTGTATTATCTTGTACCCGATCTATTGTGTTATATTCTCCTACATTCCTTTCACATTTACTCAAACGTCATAGTGTTTCCTTTCAAATGGTACCAAGAATATGCATATCCCTGCTTCAGGGCCTGAGCTACAGGCAGTTAGATTTGGGTATGTCATTTTAGGTGCAAATTGGGAAAAAAGGGTTGGATCCTTAATTAAAGGAAAATTCCAAACAAAAGCTATATTTTTGTATTTGTTTCATTAATCCATTGGTGATAAAGTCCCAAAATATTTTGCTTGTCAACTATTTACTACTTTTTAGCGATTTTGCAACTACTTAGCATGTTAGCTAACCATAACCTTTTAGCGAACCCTAACCCTTTAACCTAACTCCTAACCTTAACCCCTAGCCTAGCCTAAGTTAGCCAGCTAGTTAGCGTTAGTCACCTAGCCATCTAGCTAACATTAGCCAAACAAATTGGATTTCATAACATATCATATGTTGTGCAAGTTCGTAACATATTGTACATTTTGCAAATTCACAACATGTCAAACGTTTTGCAAATTCGTAACATATTAGAAGGAATGGATGATGGACATCCAGAAATGAATATATACCATAAGAAACGTAACGTATACTCAATTGAGTTGTTGGATTTACATACAGAATAATACGAAATGGTCTGAGACCAGGTTGCAGCACATCTCAGCTAGCACATTTAGTTCCTTGGAAGTTGTTGGAACGTATGTGTTTGACCAGTAAAACGTTACGTTTTTCAAACATTCTGAGAACAGAAGTGAACATTTTGCCTGTTCTGGGAATGTTTATTTTTATGTTGCAGGGAGGATCTGAGAACATTTTACTCTGGTTCCTTGAAAGTTTTTCTGGGAGGTTTTATTAACGCTCTGAGAGAGGGAATTATTAGGTAATGAAATAACACTCTGAGAACATTCTCTAAATGTTGTGAAAGTTTTATAGTTATTCAAAGTGTTATTATTTTTCTATTCAATCTGTTGCTCTGAAGCGTTACAGATTCCGTGATAGAAATGAAATGGTAATTTACGATTGAGCCGACATATGCAGCGTGAATGAAGTCTGCTAAAGCTGGAACATTACCTTTAAATTTAAATTACGCCGAATTTTCACGATATGGATTGAATAGAGCCCTAATAACAAAATGTAAAGGTTATTTGGAAGTTTTTGAATACCTTATTGAAACATTAGGTGAATGTTTTAAGATTTTTTTTAAATAACACTGCTAGCTTATTTTGGATAAGCACTTAAAGCACAGATAGGACACATGGAAATGGATTTGCTTAGGCATTAATCATGCAAACACATGTATTTTCTATTGTGACACGGCATCAGTGAGAGGTGAACCTATGATATTATTTTCTCATGGAATTCGTCCACTGCGCCACCAGGTTAGCGCTAGTATGCCATGTGTTTTTTTTTTTTTACGCATACAAGCCTGCTCATTTTAGTCTAATAGACCCCATTTCAATGGAAACAAGCACTCATTAAGATCAGGTGTGGCCAATTAGTGGGCACGGTTAACACACCTGAACACACTTAACAATATTTTTTGTTTTACGCTGAGAAAGGCAAGTATATGTTATTAGAGCGTTTTCTGAACGTTACTAACATGTTCTTGTTGTTTTTATGGAAAGTTTTCTTCATGTTCTGAAAACGGAATGTATAGCTGGTTTGGTTGTTTAGCAACAAAACTAATAGACTGGGTTGGCTTAGACTGTTAACATTTTAAACTATATCTTGTCTCCATGTTTATTGAAAATGAATACATTTACACAATGAGCACTTTTTGTCTCTCAAATACATCATTACAGTTGTTGGTTAGCTAGCGAATTTTAGCATAGACGTGACATCGGTCAAAACAAGGCATGGTATCAATAACAAGATGCAACAAGCTGAAATGAGCCATCTACGATGCCCCACATGGCAGTTTCGTATCATTGTTGCTAGCTATCTGACTGTTCAGAAGCATAACAGCGCAAGCCTTCAGGCCACATCGATGCGCGAGCATAATTTTTGCGATGTTGTCAGCCAACCTGTCTATACAGTATGTTTTTAGAATGTAATCTGAAAGTTTCTAAAGTGTTCTTCATGTTCTGAGAACGGAATTAAGAGCTTGTTGATGTTATGTATAGAATTATATATATTTTTTAGAACATTCCGAAAATATTGCCAAGAACTGACATATAAAATATCCATACCCCGGGCGCCTATGACGTGGATGTCGACTAAGGCAGCCCCCCCCCCCCCCCCCCCCCCGCATCTCTCTGATTCAGAGGGGTTGGGTTAAATGTGGAAGACACATTTCAGTTGAAGGCATTCAGTTAGACAACTGACTAGGTATCCCCCTTTCCTACATTCTCGGAACATTCTTAGAACATTGCTTAAGTCACCACCATTTTTGAAAATGGTCCCAGAATGTAGTAAAAATATAGCATTAAATACAACCACATGGGAACTTGTGTGGAATGTTCTGAGGAAGTACTGAAATTCCCACAGAAGAACATTTGTTTATTAAAGTTCTCTGAACAATTTGAGAACATGACTTTAAATATCATCATGAGGAAACCTGTAGGAAACGTAATGATGAAGTACTGAAATTTCCACAGAAAACCTTTTTCTTGATGTTCTTGGAACTATTTGACAACATTGCCATTGTCAAACCATTTGGAGAACGTTCCTAGAACATTACCAAAAATGTAATTAAATGTAACGATACATGAACTTTTAGGAAACTTTCTGTTAAAGTATTGAAATGCCAAGAAATTATATTTTTTGTTGTTGTAAAATTCCTTCAATGTGCTGAGAATGTTCCAAATCCAACCTACTATTCTGCACCATTCCCAGAAAGTTGTGTGAAGGTTCAAGGTCATATTCAAAATAACCATAGGATAACCATGCTCAGGGAAAGTGTCAACCTGGATGCTATAAGGCTGCATCTCAAATGGCACCATATTCCCTATTTATTGCACTACATTTGACCAGGGCCCCTAGGGTCGTTTTGACCAGGGCCCCTAGGGTTGTATATGAGCTCTATTTTTGCCTGGTGTTAAGGTGACGCTAGTGTCAAACGCATGTTAGTTTGCAATTTCGTCATTTAAACTGGGGCACTGGCATTTTCCAGCCCTAACGCCAGGTTCGGCAATTGACCCGTCTTATCTCAGCTCAGATGGGTGGGGTGGAAATATGAGGTATGTCCTTAACATGATCCTAAGTGCTAATTTCAGGCAGCGCTGATAGGGATATTTAAGACCAACCAAAAGCTGGTTTTAGCGGTAACACAGTTAGTTATGACATTAATTTGGACTGCAGAAACACAGTCTATCCAGCCGTGACGCATTGTGCCCATATGGACTTGGAACAAGAGTAGCCTAATGTGCTTTTGGTGCCTGTGTGCTTCGTATTCAGAAACATAAAAAATGAATGCTTTTCCCCCATTTAGTTTTATTTGACTAAAAACCAAGCATAGTCTACCCCTCCTCTCAATGAAGGATTTTTCTTTGTCTGTCCAATGCAATTGCAAGTAGTCAAGACTGTTGAAAAAAAAAAAGGTTTGGCTCTGCTTGGAAATAAATCTTAATCACCACATTTTTACTAAAATATCAAGTTTGAGAGGAGTAAAACAGTGAGATGACATTCCTTTTTTATCTCTGCATTGTAGGCCGACCCACATTATTTTAGCCATGAAAGTCCTGTTTAGGACATGCATAAAACCCCCCCTCCATGCCCATCATGAAACCTGTAAAAATGGCTTGTTTTCCATTTCATATGTTCAAAACCCAATCCCTCCCTTAGGTCTACTGTAACGAAGGCTGGTTCAACAGCAATGAATGTCTTTGTTTTGCAGTTTTATGATATCATTACATTTTACATGTATTTATTGTCGTTGTTAAAACCCCCCAAAAATGTGCTTGTATTTCATAGAATTGTATTACAACCAAACGTATTAGAATGATTCCCATTGGTGGTTTCATGGTGACAACGTTGCGATGTAATTGGGGAGATGTGTGAATGTGATCTGATCTGTATGATGGTTCTGACTATGTTCATTAAACCTAGGCCTATTGGGGAGCAGCACAACAGTGAGAGGACGTTCTCTCTTTTTACTTAATATAGGATCTTTGTCCAGTAAGTGTGAAAAGTTTGGGATGTGGGTAAAACTCTCCATCGTCTACGCTGTTTCAATATGATATGCCCACGGGGAGAAATGATGGTGTGACATAACCTTGTTTTCATATTCGTTCTGTTTTCATCAATAAATAATGTAATCTTACATCATGTAATTTACAGTAGGCCTAGCCCCTATACCAGTGTGAATGCTATTGAAGACATATGTGGACTGCAAATGGGTTCAAGTTAACCTACTTAGCAAAGATAGGTCTACATTTTGTTATTTCATTTCTTTCATTTCTTTCTTTCATTAAGCTATTTAACTAACTACGACGGACTGACATTGGAATTGGAGTTGATTCCAATACATTACATAAGACTGTAAATACAAAACTTGAAGCAATTGCATATTTCGCCATGAAGCACGTTCTGATTGGCCAGTGAGAGGCCAAGCCTCGACACACCACACAACTCAAAATCAGGCCCTTTTGCGCTAGCGCTAGCAAGCGCGCCGATAATTGTGATAGTGAAAATAGCAACAATATTTCTGTCACACCCCTGAACCTATAGCACTACCGCCTGCTCTTAGATTGACCATCGTTGGGTTTGGTCAAACAGAGCCCTGTAAGACATAGGGTGACCTGATTTGGGACTTTTCCATAATGGCCTCTATCATTGCACTACTATGTTTAGGAACCGTGGGGTCTGGGAGATGTGGATAGACACAACAGCAGTGCTTGTCTCCCTTTGTGTAAGACATTCACTATGCAGTTAGTTTAGCTAGATAAAAACAGGGTGAGCTATACACACTGTTATATACACAACTGCTGATGAGGAATGAGATCCCGTCCCCTTGATTGCCTCGATAGGCCTCGTATAGCATCTCCATGTGACAAATTGTGCGTAAAAAAAGGCTCTCGTTACCTTGAATCAAGATGGGACTAAAGCCTCTCATTGCCATCATGATGAATACAGTGGCAGCAAGTCTATCATATGTAGCCTTGCAACAGCCTTGGCTTGGAGCTGATGTCCTGTCTGTGTAGTGTGAGGCAGCTTGATGTACCAGTACACCCCCTGGACAAGGCTCTATCGTACAGCACTGTATATTCCATGCTTTTATGAGTCAAGGCTGGAAGTAATAGTGCCTAATACACTGAAGAAAGGAGAGAAAAGAACTCAAACCAAATAAAGCCCCTTACTGTACAGTCGCCCCCCCCCCCTCCCTGCTCCCCTCTCTCTGAGTCTATAACCAGGCCCAGCTGTCTGTCAGTGTGGGTTATGACAAGCGTATGTCTGAGGAGTGTTTGACCATATGGCAATATGTGTCCAATTCTTACCTCTTCTCTCTGCGTGAGCTCTATTGCCTTGGGACCAAGCAGGAAAACAGTCAGCAAATATGAACAAGGGAAGTAGATGAGCAGATGTGTGTGTGTGTGTGTGTGTGTGTGTGTGTGTGTGTGAGTGTGTGTGTCAGAAATGAGACAGTGTGGCATTGTGAGGGTAGTTGTCTACTATTTAGCTAAGGCTTCTTAGATGAAAGCCAGCTTAATTGGGGAAAAACAATATGGAACCACAAATCCGTTCACTGTGTCATTTGGTTTATGAAATGGGAATTGTCCAAAACCCTGAACAGTTCCATGCTGTGTCTGTGGTGTGTCACTATGCATCCCCTGACATCATCTGATGTCTCAGGAGGCTTTTGTATGAGTGCTGAATTCAGTTCACATTTTGGTATGGAAGGAAAGCTAGAAGCCAAGAATAGCAGGTTTTATTGAAGGAAATCTGAACTACTATCCTTCTGTTTAAATGACAAAGCAGCAGGCAGGAACACACACCCATCTAGGCTGTCTGTGTGATTTGTACCTGTTTGACTATGGTGTGACTTCAAAAGAGCTCTGTTGCCACAGGGCGAGGTGTAAATGAATGGCCTTTTGACTGTAATTAACTGAGTTCCTGGATTCTACTAGACAATCAAAAAACTGTTCATCAACCTGAGAATCAGATAAGGGACATGATGAAGTTCTTAAGTTCATGTCAGACTTTGTCACTTTGAAAGAAGAACGCTTTTTAAAATTCCTTTCAAGACTACACAATAATTATAACGTTACTGTAACAAAATCTAACTTTTCACTCATGTGGCTTAAGATTTCTCACCATAGAGTTTTGAGTTGTGTTAGTCGTATGTACAGGATACACATGGTAGACACACCGTCCAACCTAAGTGCTTATTTACAGGTTCCTTCTCGACAATGCAACAACAATAAGACATAATAAAAGATAAGAATACAAACATGAAGTCAAATGGCTCATTAGAATATAATTAACATTTCAGCATAAGTTTAATACATATATATTTTTAGAGAGAAAGGATATTTTAAAGGTCTACCCGAACAAGCCATGTAAACATCTTTCAGCACATTCGGGGTCATCAATTGTTCTAAGGATCTTTGATGGGGGGTGGGGCCACAACATTTGAATTCATCATGGGGGGCAGATTTGGCAATTTAAAAATGAATTTCATGCAATTCTACTTATTTGCCATGGGGCAGAGAGAAAGATGTGTGGTTTTAAAGCCAATTTCCTGCAATTCTACTCATTTGCCATGGGGCAGAGAGAAAGATGTGTGGTTTTAAAGCCAATTTCCTGCAATTCTACTCATTTGCCATAGGGTGGATAGAGGTGTTTGTAGTTTTTAATATATCTGAGTGAGAGTGACTAACGAAATCAATGGAAGCCCCCCAGTCCATAATTCAACCATGATTACTATACGTTAAGATAGCTGGCCACTAGATTGTAAATTAATCTTAATGTTAGCTGACATGGCTAATTGAGTGACTGTCAGTGACTGACATAACAAGAGAAACTGCTGATGCACAACCACATTTCAAATGTTGTGTATTCTAACTAGAGGTCGACCGATTATGATTTTTCAGCGCCGATACCGATTTATTGGATGACCAAAAAAAGCCGCTACCGATTAATCGGACGATTTTTTTATTTTTATTTTTAATAATGACAATTACAACAATATTGAATGAACACTTATTTTAACTAAATATAATACATCAATAAAATCAATTTAGCCTCAAATAAATAATGAAACATGTTCAATTTGGTTTAAATAATCCATAAACAAAGTGTTAGAGAAGAAAGTAAAAGTGTGCCATGTAAGAAAGCTAACGTTTAAGTTCCTTGCTCAGAACATTTGAACATATGAAAGCTGGTGGTTCCTTTTAACAGGAGTCTTCAATATTCCCAGTTCTCTTAACCCACTACGTTAGTTCTCTTAACCCGCCACGTTAGTTCTCTTAACCCGCCACGTTAGTTCTCTAAACCCGCCACGTTAGTTCTCTAAACCTGCTACGTTAGTTCTCTAAACCCGCTACGTTAGTTCTCTAAACCCGCTACGTTAGTTCTCTAAACCCGCTACGTTAGTTCTCTAAACCCGCCACGTTAGTTCTCTAAACCCGCCACGTTAGTTCTCTAAACCTGCTACGTTAGTTCTCTAAACCCGCTACGTTAGTTCTCTAAACCCGCTACGTTAGTTCTCTAAACCCGCCACGTTAGTTCTCTAAACCCGCTACGTTAGTTCTCTAAACCCGCTACGTTAGTTCTCTAAACCCGCCACGTTAGTTCTCTAAACCCGCCACGTTAGTTCTCTAAACCCGCCACGTTAGTTCTCTAAACCCGCCACGTTAGTTCTCTAAACCCGCCACGTTAGTTCTCTAAACCCGCCACGTTAGTTCTCTAAACCCGCTACGTTAGTTCTCTAAACCCGCTACGTTAGTTCTCTAAACCCGCTACGTTAGTTCTCTTAACCCGCCACGTTAGTTCTCTAAACCCGCCACGTTAGTTCTCTAAACCCGCTACGTTAGTTCTCTAAACCCGCCACGTTAGTTCTCTAAACCTGCTACGTTAGTTCTCTAAACCCGCCACGTTAGTTCTCTTAACCCGCCACGTTAGTTCTCTTAACCCGCTACGTTAGTTCTCTAAACCCGCTACGTTAGTTCTCTAAACCCGCTACGTTAGTTCTCTAAACCTGCTACGTTAGTTCTCTTAACCCGCCACGTTAGTTCTCTAAACCCGCCACGTTAGTTCTCTAAACCCGCTACGTTAGTTCTCTTAACCCGCTACGTTAGTTCTCTAAACCTGCTACGTTAGTTCTCTAAACCTGCTACGTTAGTTCTCTAAACCCGCTACGTTAGTTCTTTAAACCCGCTACGTTAGTTCTTTAAACCCGCTACGTTAGTTCTCTAAACCCGCTACGTTAGTTCTCTAAACCCGCTACGTTAGTTCTCTAAACCCGCTACGTTAGTTCTCTAAACCCGCTACGTTAGTTCTCTAAACCCGCTACGTTAGTTCTCTAAACCCGCTACGTTAGTTCTCTAAACCCGCTACGTTAGTTCTCTAAACCCGCCACGTTAGTTCTCTAAACCTGCTACGTTAGTTCTCTAAACCTGCTACGTTAGTTCTCTTAACCCGCCACGTTAGTTCTCTAAACCTGCTACGTTAGTTCTCTAAACCTGCTACGTTAGTTCTCTAAACCTGCTACGTTAGTTCTCTAAACCCGCCACGTTAGTTCTCTTAACCCGCCACGTTAGTTCTCTAAACCTGCTACGTTAGTTCTCTAAACCCGCCACGTTAGTTCTCTAAACCTGCTACGTTAGTTCTCTAAACCCGCCACGTTAGTTCTCTTAACCCGCCACGTTAGTTCTCTAAACCTGCTACGTTAGTTCTCTAAACCCGCCACGTTAGTTCTCTAAACCTGCTACGTTAGTTCTCTAAACCCGCTACGTTAGTTCTCTAAACCCGCCACGTTAGTTCTCTTAACCCGCTACGTTAGTTCTCTAAACCTGCTACGTTAGTTCTCTAAACCCGCCACGTTAGTTCTCTTAACCCGCTATGTAAACGTTAAGCTGACCCGCGGTGCACCTGGTTATGGCCGGTGTAACCAGTAATGGAGAGCTTATGTTACACCATCACTGTTGATCCACCCGCTCATGTTACACCATCACTGTTGATCCGCCCGCTCATGTTACACCATCACTGTTGATCCGCCCGCTGATGTTACACCATCACTGTTGATCCGCCCGCTGATGTTACACCATCACTGTTGATCCGCCCGCTCATGTTACACCATCACTGTTGATCCGCCCGCTCATGTTACACCATCACTGTTGATCCGCCCGCTCATGTTACACCATCACTGTTGATCCGCCCGCTCATGTTACACCATCACTGTTGATCCGCCCGCTCATGTTACACCATCACTGTTGATCCGCCGGCTCATGTTACACCATCACTGTTGATGCCGCCCGCTCATGTTACCCCATCACTGTTGAATCCGCCCGCTCATGTTTACACCATCACTGTTGATCCGCCGGCTCATGTTACACCATCACTGTTGATCCGCCCGCATCATGTTACACCATCACTGTTGATCCGCCCGCTCATGTTACACCATCACTGTTGATCCGCCCGCTCATGTTACACCATCACTGTTGATTCCCGCCGCTCATGTTACACCATCACTGTTGATCGCCCGCTCATGTTACACCATCACTGTTGATCCGCACCGCTCATGTTAACACCATCACTGTTGATCCGCCCGCTCATGTTACACCATCACTGTGTGATTCCGCCCGCTCATGTTACACCATCACTGTTGATCCGCCCGCTCATGTTACACCATCACTGTTGATCCGCTCCGCTCATGTTACACCATCACTGTTGATCCGCCCGCTCATGTTACCACCATCACTGTTTGTGATCAGCCCGCTCATGTTACACCATCACTGTTGATCCGCCCGCTCATGTTACACCATCACTGTTGATCCGCCCGCTCATGTTACACCATCACTGTTGATCCGCCCGCTCATGTTACACCATCACTGTTGATCCGCCCGCTCATGTTACACCATCACTGTTGATCCGCCCGCTCATGTTACACCATCACTGTTGATCCGCCCACTTCTTTTGCCACGACCACTTTCAGATACTTTCTGCGTTCACGTGCTAGTTGGAACTAGGAAACTCTGAAATTTCCAAGTTGCTAACTGGTTGTAGTTATACATCTTCCGCGTTCAACGAATCAGCATGTCGGACATTTCCGAGTTTCCTAGTTCTGACTCGCATGTGAACGTGACTCCAAGTATGCAGTTTCCCATACTTGGACCCTACAGCCAAACTTCCTTCTCTGTAATGACAGGAAGTAAGCCCAGCCAATAGGGGAAGAAATTCTGAGCTCACTTTAATGAGTAAACTTGGGGGTGCGTTCAGCAGGGCACAATGTTGTGGAACTTTCTGATTTTATAAATCTGTTATGTAAAAGAAACATGCCTCCTAACATGTAGTAAGGAATCATGTCGGCGTCATTCATTACATTTCTATCTGCAATGTCCCACAACGTTTTCCTACTGAACGTGGCCCTGCAAGGCCAGCACGTTTGGCGACGTGGTTGATAAAGGAGTCTAGCGAGCTACATGTCTTTGGCTGGGTTACAGTAGAGAGTGGAAGAACTTGTCTGTTCTGCAGAATGCAGTCTAGCTGTTTGATGTCGAAGCTTGATATTCCCGACAACAAAGATGGGTTTTAAAGCCAATAATTATCTGGATCTACACATGGTAATATTCTAGATATAATTTCCACAGGCGGCTAATCAAAGATAATCCGATTAGCATACATTATCCGGGATATGGTGAAGCTGAGGGGAAAAGGGGACTGACTGTCACATCGTGTGTGATTCACAGATGGCTTTCATTTTGTCGCACTTCGTTTTTTCTTTGGCACTGTAACGAGGATGAGTTGGACTCTTGACACCTCTTGGTTTTTTTTCCCCCTCTAGCGCTTTGATATCTCTGTACACACACTGGGTAGAACTCCTCAAGGGAGACAACATAGAATTCCAAGTTGATGGATAATTAAACTGAAGTAGAACAATACAACAAACTGTCTTTGTGTCTATAGTATATTATGTACAGTACCAGTCAAAAGATTGGGCACACCTACTCATTCATGGGTTTTTCTTTGTTTTTACTATTTTCTACATTGTAAAATAATAGTGAAAACATTTAACGTTCTGAAATCATGTAGTAACCAAAAAAGTGTGTGTGTGTGTGTGTGTGTGTGTGTGTGTGTGTGTGTGTGTGTATAATATAAACAGTTGAAGTCGGAAGTTTACATACCATAGCCAAATACATTTAAATTAAGTTTTTCACAATTCCTGACATTTAATCCTAGTAAAAATGCCCCGTCATAGGTCAGTTAGGATCACCAGTTTTATTTTAAGAATGTGAAATGTCAGAATAATAGAGAGAATGATTTATTTAAGCTTTTATTTCTTTCATCACATTCCCAGTGGGTCAGAAGTTTACATGTACTCAACTAGTATTTGGTAGCATTGCCTTTAAATTGTTTAACTTCGGTCAAATGTTTCGGGTAGCCTTCCACAAGCTTCCCACAATAAGTTGGGTGAATTTTGTCCCATTCCTCCTGACAGAGCTGGTGTAACCGAGTCAGGTTTGTAGGCCTCCTTGCTCACACATGCTTTTTCAGTTCTGCCCACACATTTTCTATAGGATTGAGGTCAGGGCTTTGTGATGGCCACTCCAATACCTTGACTTTGTTGTCCTTAAGCCGTTTTGCCACAACTTTGGAAGTATGCTTGGGGCCATTGTCTGTTTGCGACCAAGCTTTAACTTCCTGACTGATGTCTTGATGTTGCTTCAATATATCCGCATATTTTTTTCTTCCTCATGAAGCCATCTATTTTGTGAAGTGCCACCAGTCCCTCCTACAGCAAAGCACCCCCACAACATGATGCTGCCACCTCGTGCTTCACGGCTGGGATGGTGTTCTTTGGCTTGCAAGCCTTTCCCTTTTTCCTCCAAACATAACGATGGTCATTATGGCCAAACAGTTCTATTTTCGTTTCATCAGACCAGAGGACATTTCTCCAAAAAGTACGATCTTAGTCCCCATGTGCAGATGCAAACCGTAGTCTGGCTTTTTTATGGCGGTTTTGGAGCAGTGGCTTCTTCCTTCCTGAGCGGCCTTTCTGGTTATGTCGATATAGGTCTCGTTTTACTGTGGATATAGATACTTTTGTACCTGTTTCCTCCAGCATCTTCACAAGGTCCTTTGCTGTTGTTCTGGGATTGATTTGCACTTTTCGCACCAAAGTACGTTCATCTCAAGGAGACAGAGCGGTATGACGACTGCGTGGTCCCATGGTGTTTATACTTGCTTACTATTGTTTGTACAGATGAACGTGATACCTTCAGGCATTTGGAAATTGCTCCCAAGGATGAACCAGACTTGTGGAGGTCTTACATTTTTGATTCTGAGGTTTTGGCTGATTTCTTTTGATTTTCCCATGATGTCAAGCAAAGAGGCACTGAGTTTGAAAGTAGGCCTTGAAATACATCCACAGGTACACCTCCGATTGACTGAAATGAAGTCAATTACCCTATCAGAAGCTTCTAAAACCATGACATCATTTTCTGGAATTTTCCAAGCTGTTTAAAGACACAGCCAACTTACGTAGTGTAAACTTCTGACCCACTGGAATTGTGATACAGTGAATTATAAGTGGAATAATCTGTCTGTAAACAATTGTTGGAAAAATTACTTGTGTCATGCACAAAGCAGATGTCCTAACCGACTTGCCAAAACTATAGTTTGTTAACAAGAAATTTGTGGAGTGGTTGAAAAACGAGTTTTAATGACTCCAACCTAAGTGTATGTAAACTTCCGACTTCAACTATACATGCATGCATACATGCATGCATGCATACATGAGAATCTTCAAAGTAGCCACCCTTTGCCTTGATGACAACTTGCATACTCTTGGCATTCTCTCAACCAACTTCATGAGGTAGTCACCTGGAATGCATTGCAATGAACAGGTGTGCCTTGTTAAAAGTTAATTTGTGGAATTTATTTCCTTAATGCGTTTGAGCCAGTCAGTTGTTGTGACAAGCTAGGTTGTGGTATACAGAAGACAGCCCTATTTGGTAAAGTACCAAGTCCATATTATGGCAAGTCAGCTCAAATAAGCAAAGATAAATGACAGTCCATCATTACTTTAAGACATGAAGGTCAGTCAATACAAGAACTTTGAAAGTGTCTTCAAGTGCAGTCACAAAAACCATCAAGCGCTATGATGAAACTGGCTCTCATGAGGACCGGCTGTTACGCTCGTCGATGGAAGGATTGGACCAAGGTGCAGCGTGGTAGGCGTACATCTTCAAATGTATTAAATGAACAACGAAACAAAACAAATACAAACAAAAACGCAACGTTCAGTAGGGCATACAGTACCAAAAACAAGATCCCACAAACTAAGTTGGGAGAAAGGCTGCCTAAGTATGATCTCCAATCAGAGACAACGATAGACAGCTGCCTCTGATTGGGAACCATACCCGGCAAACAAAGAAATAGAAAACTAGAATGCCCACCCAAATCACACCCTGACCTAACCAAATAGAGAAATTAAAAGGCTCTATAAGGTCTGGGCTTGACACCGCCACAGGAAAGGAAGACCCAGAGTTACCTCTGCTGCAGAGGATAAGTTCATTACAGTTACAAGCCTCAGAAATTTCAGCCCAAATAATTACTTCACAGAGTTCAAGCAACAGACACATCTCAACATCAACTGTTCAGAGGAGACTGCGTGAATCAGGCCTTCATGGTTGAATTGCTGCAAGGAAACCACTACTACAGGACACCAATAATAAGAAGAGACTTGCTTGGGCCAAGAAACACGAGCAATGGACATTAGACCAGTGGTAATCTGTCCTTTGGCCTGATGAGTTCTTTGCTTGAGATATTTGGTTCTAACCGCTGTGTCTTTGTGATACGCAGTGTATGTGAACAGATGATCTCTGCAAGTGTGGTTCCCACCGTGATACACGGAGGAGGTGTGACGGTGCGTTGCTGGTGACACTGTCGGTGATTTATTTAGAATTCAAGGAACACTTAACCAGCATGGCTACCACAGTAGTCTGCAGTGATACGCCATCCCATCTGGTTTGACTTAGTGGGACTGTCATTTGTTTTTCAACAGGACAATGACCCAACACACCTCCAGGCTGTGTAAGGTCTATTTGAATGAAAAGGAGAGTGATGGAGTGCTGTATCAGAATCTGGCCTCCACAATCACCCGACCTCAGCCCAATTGAGATGGTTTGGGATGAGTCAGACCGCAGAGTGAAGGAAAAGCAGCCAACAAGTGCTCAGCATATGTGGGAATTCCTTCAAGACTGTTGGAAAAACATTCCAGGTGAAGCTGGTTGAGATAATGTCAAGAGTGTGCAAGGCTGTCATTAAGTTACTACATGATTGGTTACTACATGATTACATGTGTTATTTCATAGTTTTGATGTATTCACTATTCGACAATGTAGAAGATAGTACAAATAAAGAGAAATTCTTCAGTAAGTAGGTGTGTCCAAACATTTGACTGGTGCTGTATACGTATGAAAGGTTACAAAGGAGACTGGCAGCCTGGAGTTTGATCTTGACTTCTTTTCTGCTCCGTGTTTCTTGGGTTATCACAAATCTGCCGAGGATGGTCAAGAGGCTAGTGAAGGAGTCGATGTGTTCACATAATTTCTTTGAACATGAATGGAAATGCTGTTGAGGAATTTATAGTATGAGCAGAAAGCTACCGATGCTCGTGTTATAGTCAACGTACGCTTACGTGGAAATATGTTCGATGTTCGATTGGAATGGCTTTGGCTTTGGATAATATTTGACAATAATATCCATTAGTGTACTATAAGCCCATGTGAGACCTAGCTATACGAGTATGACAGTAGGTCACCACTGTCTGAGCCAGTTCCAGCACTGGAGTTTCAGGTCTAGCACTGTAACAGTTTAGTCTTCTCTCTGCTCCTGTGAAAAACATTTTTCTCTGAGGAATTGTATTTTCATTCAAATATCCCTTATTTTGCTCCTCAACTGCACATGAATCTTAACTATTTTAGCACTGCGTTAGCAAATAGAGGATGATATTATCTACACCTGATAGCTCCGGTTAGATAGTTATCTAGCAGGAAATTGGGCAATTTGGGCCCAGCTGCTGGAGGTGAGTGATGAGGTGGGACTGACCGAGTGAGGTGGGCCCACAGCGGGTTGAGCCCAGGGGGAAAAGGGAATGCAGGGAGCTCCTGCCAGTTCCTCTAGTCTGGTCCCACACACCGATTTAACTGATTCTGTGTGTCTCACCGGTTCAGATGGGACTAACACCAGGGATGACTTTTAACCTACTTACCACACATGATTCAGTCCACTTTGATCAGCTATCTAAAGGTCCTCTAGCACGGTCTGCCCACAGGACTAGCTCCTCTCGGTCGGTCTGCCCACAGGACTAGCTCCTCTCGGTCGGTCTGCCCACAGGACTAGCTCCTCTCGGTCGGTCTGCCCACCATCACTAGGTGTGTGTCCCAAATGACACCCTATTTCCTACATAGTGCACTACTTTTGACCACAGGCCTATGGGCAAATATGGTGCCATTTGGGACAAGACCTAGATCATCTACAGTATGTGGTTAGGACAGGCCCATGATGCCTCACCAAGGTAATCGCTAAAAGATGAATCACTGAAAGATGATCACTGAGGCCAAAATTCCTTTAGGAAGAGGAGCGATAGCCGGTCATCTTGTTCCACTTTAGAATAATTTCACTCATCCCCCTTTTCGTACCTCACTGACACTCGACTCTTTTGTCTTGGGTACCATTTCTTCCTTGATAATGTCACAACTACTAATCTCCCACAATTTGCCCAAATGTGCTTCAGTCTCAGTGGTTAAGGAGGGAGAGAGAAAAGGGGGAGAGGAAGGATAAATTATTTCAAGCTGTTGCCCTGGTGAGTGATTTGCCCGGAAGGGCTTTAGCATACTGAGAGATGGAAAGCATTGGCTTCCTGTTATTAGAGGAATACATGGGGAATGAGTGAGAGAGATAGAGGAAGCAATATGGAGAGAGTAATGGAGGGAGAGGGGCAAACGTCTTAAGCAGATGGTATTGATGATGAATGAATACTTCTCCCTGACATGGAGGAATGCCATTTGCAGCCCAGACAGAGAAGGACAGAGTTGAAAGAGGTAAAGGCTACTATGTGACAGTTCAAAGTTTGCGGTGTTCATGAAAAGTTCCCAACACCTTTTTATAGAAGGCTCATGTTGAGACTAGGCTCTTCTCTTAGGCAGGCAGCTCTCCCTTTGGCCCCCATTAAGTCCCAGGGGCAGAGCTCTGCTACTACAGGCCTGCAGGCAGGAGAGGAGTGCTGCAGGAGAGGAATGACAAATGGGCTCCCCCGTCTTCGCTCATGAGTTGTGCAGATGTGTGTGTGTGTGTGTGTGTTTGTGTGTGTGTGTAAGAGCTTGACGTGTGACCGCCTGTGTGTGTAGGGTTTTAAAGCTACGCAGGCAACACCACCCGTTGTTAATAATCAAACTGCCCTTTTCTCTCTCGCTCTCCCTCCCTCTGCTCTCTCTCCCTACGCACTTCTCTCCTCTCTCTCCCTACGCACTTCTCTCCTCTCTCTCCCTACGCACTTCTCTCCTCTCTCTCCCTACGCACTTCTCTCCTCTCTCTCCCTACGCACTTCTCTCCTCTCTCTCCCTACTCACTTCTCTCCTCTCTCTCCCTACGCACTTCTCTCCTCTCTCTCCCTACGCACTTCTCTCCGCTCTCTTCTCTCTCTCCGCTCTCTCTGCTCTCTTCTTTCTCTCTCTGCTCTCTTCTCTCCTCCC